>NC_059072.1:26344119-26646538 GCF_020497125.1 Mauremys mutica | reverse complement strand
TTTGCAGAGACAAGGTATGGGCAGTTTCGCAACTGCGCGGTTCTCTCCTCGGCTTACTTCTGTGTATAAGACGGCCCTCAATTTTTAGTCTAACGATTTTAGGAAAAAGTATGGTCTTATACACGGAAAAATACGGTAATAAGACTGGAACTTTTCAGTTTAGAAAAGAGACGACTAAGGGGGGATATGATAGAGATCTATAAAATCATGACTGGTGTGGAGAAAGTAAATAAGGAAGTGTTATTTACTCCTCATAACAGAAGAACTAGGGGCCACCAAATGAAATTAATAGGCAGCAGGTTTAAAACAACAAAAGGAAGTATTTTTTCACACGATGCACAGTCAACCTGTGAACTCCTTGCCAGAGGATGTTGTGAAGGCCAAGACAAAAAAGAACTAGGTAAATTCCTGGAGGATAGGTCCATCAATGGCTGTTAGCCAAGATGAGCAGGGATGACGTCCCTCACCTCTGATTCCCAGAAGCTGGGAATGGGCGACGGGATGGATCACTTGATGATTACCTGTTCTGTTCATTCCCTCTGGGGCATCTGACATTGGCCACTGTCGGAAGACAGGATACTGGGCCAGATGGACCTTTGGTCTGACTCAGTATGGCTGTTCTTATGTTCCTAAATTAAGGCATCCTTTACTGTATTATAGCAATGGGTAATGGTCAACAAAAGGTACGGGGAAAGGGTATGGGTTCCAGCAGTGAAAGATCACACAAGATGTTTGTTATGATATGCACTTTTTTATCTGGGCTCCTTATTGATTATCTCTATCAAATACTGTCTTCAAGTACCTGTTTTAACTATCCTAAATACTTAATGAAATAACATTTCAGTAGATGGCAGCATAACTACAGGATATGGTGAGTGGAAACAAACCTACAGTTTTCATTAGCAATTTGGATTTATCAAGCAGCAATAGCTGCTCCATTGTTAACGTTGAAGCGAGCTTCATATTATAAACCTGATTCTCAACGCTCTGACCTTAACCTTTGAGGATACCTATAAACCTCTGATAATACTTTCCTGCTTTCCTCTTTTATTCCTCTAAGTTGCCTCTTATGATTTGCTTTCAAAAACTGGTTTTCCCTGTGCTTTTGTTTGATTGAGCCACGGCTGTATCTCCTAGTTCTAATGTGCTTAATTATATTTAGATTTTTACATCCTTCTTAAAAAAAACAACAAAAAAACAAAACCCACCTCTTGTTAGGCAATGAACACTTAAGATATCCCTGCTGTCATATAACCCTTCTTCAATACTAGACATACAATTTGTACATAGTATATTTCCCTCCCTACCTATCTATAGTATGTTACAGGATAAACATTTAAAAAACAAATACGTCATGCTAATTTTAAATGTACACTAGATGGCATTGTTAAATTAGATATTTAATAGTTAATGTTTTCCTCTTAAATATATGTAGATTAAACTTTAAAAAACTGCAATAAATAACAAGGATGTAATAAACATCCAACAACCAAGAGAAGTCTAAAGATAAGGATTGTCAATCAACCTTGAGCTTGAATTTTATGGATTTTCACTGATTGTGATAACATCTTTTATTACATTAGATTTTCAATTAAATAAGATTTGTCTTCAAGTTTCTAACTGGAATAATATCAAATATGTTTTAACAGAATATAATTTAAATTTTAAAACCAGAATTTAAGATAGGTTGAACAAGTTTTATTGTTTTGAAGGATTTATAAGACTATTTTGATATTTCACTAATCACATTGTAAGCCTTTTCTCATTAGAGATTTTGTTCAAATTAAAATAAAGTCTTGAGAATTGTATAATTCTTAGAAAATCTGGCTGTTTTGCTAGTCTGTATATATAAAACTTTGTGGAATCCACAGATGAGAAGCTATATGAAAATCAATACTGTACACTGTTTAAAAATGTTTTTCAAAGTAATAGTTGGCTTTTAGTTTGTTCAACAGTATTTTATTTTATCTACTTTGTGATCCACAGAGGAAAAGCTCTATATTAGAGCCACTGGTTATATTTAGGTACAGTGTCACCATGAATTTTAAAAAGCAGAAGCCCATCTCATCTCTAAAGTTTAACATTTTCTGCTGAAAGTTACTAATCACTAATAATGGCTGCTGTAAGATCTAGAGTGTCATTGATAATTTGCTGCTCTCATTTCTGTGCCAAATTTCTATCCATGCAGAAAATCTACTCATTAACTTTTCAAAATAAGTCTTTCCATCAATAAATAATGAATAGACATATAGATTTTGAATTTTCTGCTAATGCTAAGATTTAATAAATCTAATTTTGTTTTTTTACCATATAGAGCTTGAAGGTTGGTGTTTAGAGATTCATCTAGGTTTTGCCTTTTATTATTAGTCATAGCCCTTAATAAATGGGCCTTTCTTTTACTCACATAAAAAGTTAATGTGTTCTTTTTTGTATAAGACTGAACTTTCTGGTTGACAAGATGTATGGTACCAAATTTTCTTGGTATAACTCCACTAGAATCAGGAAGGTTACACTGGGAATGAATTTGGCCCATTCGTTTTCTTTTCATTTCCTCACTTGTTAGCATAGATTTTCAGCAAATCAAACTTCTCTCAAAAGAAATTTGTCTTAATTACCACTTTAAATGTTGAAATTTGGCCTTAGTACTGTGTTTTTTAAATACAGTTTCACACATCTGTGGAGAATATCTAATGTATTTGAGGGAAACTTTAGTGATTTTTTTCCCCTTTCTATTATTAATGTGCGTGTACGCCTGTGTAGGCATTCTGTTCACTTGAAAGGTGTTGAATGATCTTTTTCTTTCATCTGAAATGTTTATTTTTTCACCTGGATTGTTCTAATTGGCCAGAGGTAAGACATTACTGGAAATGGAAAGATTAATGTATTAAATATGGTTTTAAAATGTTTCCAATAGGTTGCTTTTGTGTCATTGAATTCATTTTTTGACAAGGTATCAACATTTCTTGAACTTAAGAGGAAAAAAGGGTAGATAGAAAGTAGGTTCCTAAACCACTGTGAAACTCTAGAATGAAGAAACATACTATTTAAGAGGTTATTCTTTAGACATGCTTTTGTCTAATCATTTAATACGCTGGAGATTTTATATTTGCCTTTCATAACCACTTAATACAACTTTCTGTACCTGGGTGAACATACATAAATACAGTTGATCCTGTTGGATTGGGCATTTGCCGATCAACTTTGAGAACAAATGTTATTTTAATAATGAAAAATGGGAATAAAACCTACAATTACACAAGGCCCTAAAACCAGTGGAGCCACCATGATTTGCTGGTGCAGATTGAATAAAGGCCGTAGAGGATTCCATCTTCTACACTCCACGGAGCCCTGCTTTATAGCACATCTATGACAGCCCTATGGGACAACTGGGGTGTAGTCAGTGTGTATACCTGGATCCAAGTGTATATGTGGATCCACTAGCTAAAACCTCAATGTAGGGCAGGTACTGTTACTACAGTTTGGTTGTTGAAGTTACCTAGTTGCTTTATGTGCATTAGGAGGAAGATTCTGAGAGTCCATTAAATTTTGCCTTTGCATGAGGGATGAGAATTTGGCTTTAGTTGTGCAGCATTTAAGAGAGAGAACTATTGAAAATTATCATATTTTTCTTGTTCCCTGTTTAAAGCCTAATAGGTATTAATAAAAATCATACATGTGAATTTATGTATGATTTCTCTTTCAGTGTTCTCTCTCACCATACAAAAACAAAACAAATTTAAATACACCTCTACCCCGATATAACGTGACCCGATATAACACGAATTCAGATATAACGCGGTAAAGCAGTGCTCGGGGGGGGTGGGGCTGCGCACTCCAGCGGATCAAAGCAAGTTCGAAATAACGCGGTTTCACCTATAACACGGTAAGAATTTTTGGCTCCCAGGGACAGCGTTATATTGGAGTAGAGGTGTACTCTCATCCAGGCTTTATCTCCTGGGTTGACTCTGATAGTCTCCACTGCCCAAATCTCGGACACCTACTGCACACACATGCACTCACACACTCTTAGGTCCATTCAAAATAGTGCTGTTAATATTATTACCTGGACAGTCAATTTTCTATTCTGTTTAAGTTCTAAAAGATGGCAAATGATGCTAACCTCCATCTCTTGTTAGTTCTCTTCTCCCGCAAGTTCCTAGATGGTTTCTTCTATGCCACCTTTTATATATGGAACACCTTCCCAGAACTAATCTGTTAAACCACTACACTGTAGTCCTCCAAATCTCTACTTAAAACTTACATCTACCATGATCACTAAAATAAATTGTGACACAAAATTGGCTAGGCCAGCGAGGATTACTATTATAAAAACATATTTTTGTTCTTTTACTAAATGAAAACTTCTTGTAAATTCTTCATGTAGCTAGTTTACACAGTCCTATCACTCTTGGCATCTTTCTAATCTTATTCTCTCTTCCCCCCCCCCCCCCCGATTGTTGGACCAACTTAGTGTCACCTTAATTTAGGTCCTGATTCTACAAGTACTTATGCACACATATAACTTAATCATATCAATAAGCCCATTGAAGTCACTGTCCTTAGACTAAAGACTTTGGTGTGAGGGCTGGCTTCTACTGTGTGTAAGTTATGGCAGTCAGCAAAATAGGGTATACCATGGTAAAAGAGCACAATTGGGTCTATGAGCGCTACCTTGTATAAATAATAACTGTAACAAATATTAGTTAGAATAAAGAAATGTGTAGAAATGGAGAGGCATGTACCCATCTATGCACAATACACCTCTACCCCAATATAACACTGTCCTCGGGAGCCAAAAAAATCTTACTGCAATTATAGGTGAAACCGTGTTATATCGAACTTGCTTTGATCTGCCGGAGTGCTCAGACTCTCCCCCTCCTCCCCCGAGCGCTGCTTTACCGTGTTATATCCAAATTCATGTTATATCGGGTTGTGTTATATCGGGGTAGAGGTATAATTATAAAGTGTGTTTATAGTTGAAAAATGATTGGAATAGAATTGGATTTTATTTGTGTTTTCACTTTATACTATCTCATAGTATTATAGTAGAACAAACTATGCTGGTAATTTGAAAGGAGTATGATGTTTGTTTAGATCCAAAAATGAAGATGTCTACTGTCCCCCCCGATTGGGTTAAATTCAAAATAGGAATTATATGCGTTTATTTCTGAGTGGAGTAGTATTAGAAAACTAGAGCTCTGCTAAAACCCTGTATCCTCCCACCATTTCTAGATGTTTTCTGTGTTTGTTTCTGTGTTGTCAATCATTTTCGTAAGTCGTGAGCGTGCAATATAAAAAGTTTGTGGTTCATTTGTTCCATGTTTCTTGTGTGTTTAAGACCAGCAAAAGCAACTGAATTTCTACAGGCGGAACTTTCTAATATGGCAAAGTAATGGATATAATTCCAAATGAAACTGGCACTGGAGTTTGAGCCTTTTAACTTTGAAAAAGGATATATTTCATATTTACAGTTATTCCTCTTAAAGACTGTTATGCTAAATGCTAATTTAACGTGACTCCATCAAAAAAAATAAACAGCATATTTAACATGCTTTCAGCAAGACGGAGCCAAAGGGACATTGCTTAAAAATCAACCTGTCCTCTACAGAAGCATCAAAAATGTTCTATTTTCTCCATTTTCTCAAGTGGATTGGATTTGGGAATAACTCATTTTTATATATTAATTATTTATATAGCACTGTAGGTTTATGTGGCAATTTACAGAGTTTACTAAGACTCATTCCCTGACCCCAGCAGCTTAAAAGGGTAATTTAAATAAATCTTGTTATTCTCTGAAAAATATCTGTTTTTTGTTTATATTTTATCCCTCATTTTTTTTTCTTGATGACAAAGTGTGGCACCTGCTATACAGATTGGGAGGAACCATGCTTGTTGCCCGTTCCTCTGATGAATAGGTCAGCTGGAGTGCTCTTTTTACCGTGGCATATCCTCCCCCAGGAGACCAAAGGTAGCAGCACTCTGTAGTGCTCAGTCTCACTGGTATAGTAAATTAGATTTCCAAATATCTTTCTACGCCTGATTTTGGTGTGTTATTGTTGTACTACTAGTCCAGTCACGCAGTACAATCTTAAAGGGACACAGTCAGCTTTTAAAAATCACATTTCTAACAGCTCAAATTATTGATTTTGTAAATAAAAAAAGAACAAATATTTCATTTTTCTTTGTTTTTCTCTTATTCAGCTGACAGCACTTAGTGTACAGTCAGCTTCAATCTTTTCTGTTTGATCAGTTGCACTTCCTTTCTCATGTTCCAGCATGATGCTGTCACTTTCATGCACTGCTCCGGGGATTGCTCCTGTGCATGTTTTACTCCAGGCCCTCTTTGAGTGTAACAGAAGCAGCAAAAGAGCAGTTGAAAAGGAAAAGGGAGCATGCAGACATTCTCACAGACAGGGAGGATTTGGCTAAAGCATACGTGATGGTGGTGGTGGTGGCTTTTCCTCAAAGGGCCTTACCGGAAAACAGAAAAAACTTTAATTTTTGAAAACGGGTTTAAAAGCAAAAATCAAAATATACCCTTTTGTTTATAGACAGAGTCCCAATTGGCTTCTGGGTTTTTTAAATTTAGTTAAAAAAGACAGTGCCAACTTGATTTTTTTTTTTTTAAATGTGTTCCTTTTTTTTCTTTTTACTGGTTTGGAAGTGCTCTTCTCCATGAGGGAACAGTAAGATCTTGCTCATCCCCCTCCCTCCCTCCCGCAGTTTAAGGCAGAGCCAGTGCTAAAACTTCACCAGAGATTATTGAAATATTTATTGTAAACTTGGGAAATGTGTTGGGGTGTGGGGGTCAAATACATTTTTATCCTGCTGCATCTTGGTCTCAACTGACTTGCGTGTTCAGAACCTGGAGATGATTCTGGTTTTCAGTAGAGATTACTTTGTATAGAAATGAGGTTTCTTGTTTTCTTGCTGAATGTCAGAAATAGTTTGTAAGCTCATAGAAATTTAAAACCCACCCCAGAAAGAATTACGTAGATCATGCCTCCAAATTTGGACATTATATAACAATATCACTAACTTTTTTCCCGTCAGGAAATATTTTGCTGCGGTTGCTCTCAAAATTATACACTATTTCTAGTTGCCATGTGTGTCTGAGGGACTTGACACATGGGGATTCCCCTCCTCCCCCCCAATATATAGAAAAGTGTTAATTCAACACTGAGGATGAAATATTAAGCTTTCAAAAGTGAGGTGATTATGAAAGTTAAGGATGGTCTCCCTCAGTTTTAATTAATAACAATTTATTTTGCCTTGAGGGTTTCCACCATGCTATAGCTGCTGGGATACAGATAAATAGGTGATCTTTCAATTCCCAGCCCTAGATTTAAATACAAAGATGACACTCACTCTGAGCATGGTCAGATCATAGGTCTTCCAAGTAAAAGTAGAACTGCGCTAAAACAGAATTTATATGTGTGCACAGTATTTAGGGCTAATGTATTTAGACAAAAATATATTTGTCTCGGTTGCTGCAAGAAGAATGACAAGATACTTGGAATGTGGTTTAACTAGGCCACAGCTTTATTAAGTAATGCATCTGTGAATCATCCTGCGATAACTCATCCAGTGTACGATCATACCCTCTTTGTAATTGGTACCACCTGGTAGAGGGCTGCCATTAACACCCCCCCCACACACACACACTGTGTTAAACTGGTCCCAGCACTGGTGCTGGATCCCATTGTTCTCCCTTGGCCCGAGGGTTAAGGGGTGGGTGAAGAGAGCGATGTCTCCTTACTGTACCAGATATTAGGAGTCCCAACCATATTCCTCACCTTCTAGGAGATCTTCTGCTAATTTGCTTCCAATTCCAGTTTCAGGGAACGAGATCCCGCTAGATATCTGCCAAGTTGTGACAAAATGAATTTTACAGTTCAGATCTCTGGACTGCTGTGAGGAAGGCAAAAAAACCCAATAAATCCACAATACTGAGGCCAATCTGATAGTGAGGGAAAAATTCCTTCGTAGTACTAAAAAGGTGACTATCATGAAGTCCAGAGCAAGGTTCAAACACACCCACTCCTACTTTAATCCCAGGGCAGTAGCTTTTCTTCACAGGGCAGAATGGCACCTTGGGCAGGGGAAAGAGCTTATATGCGTTCTCCATGGGTTGCACAGGAGCCAATCAGTTTGTTGCATCATTCTATCTACCAGTCAATCACAGAGCTCCCCTCCTTAAGCCCATGAGGAAGCTGAGTCCCCACAAGGAGGAGGAGGGTGCAATCTTTAAAGGGACTAAGGGTTTTCTTTCCCCTACTGACCGAGCCAAAACCTCCCTACCTCTGAGTCTGCTGCGTTGGGTGGGGAAGGGCGGTGGATTTAGCTATGTCATGCTAATGGGCTCTTGTACACAATCAGGGAATCTGTCATTTGTACATCACTCAGAGTCCCTGGCTATGACTGCAGCCTGGTGGTCGAGAACAAGCTGCATGGTTGCTCCATGCTCGTCAGAGTTGAGTTATTAGGAGGACAGTTCTTTTTACTGTTGGCAGGTGTATTCAAGAAACAATATCCCACTAAATATGTATATCTGTACTATTGCACTTGGTCACCACTATCTACGTTCCTTGTACATGTGTGTGCATGTTTGTGCCATATTTGTCTAAAGAGCAAGAAAATCCTTAAGTGTAAGGGCTTTTAGGAAATAAAGAAAGGAAGGCAGTAAATCAACTGTCTCCTCTTCCCCCGCTTATTATTTTCTCATAATTTCTTATGACTTTTCTTGATTATTAGACAAATCTGGCAGAAATGTGTAAGCAAAAATGGGGAACTGTGTATGGAACACAGCGTGGAATCATGGGTTAGCACTTCAACAGAGTATGGCAGCTTGAGAGCCTGCTGTTAAACCAAAGAAAATGAGCAGGCAATACTTCTTTTTAACCAAATAACTGACTAAACAACTTCAAGCCTCAGCATGGCTGTGAATAAAATAAAACCCTAGACTCAGATCTCAATCAAAATAATGTTTTATAATCAAAGCTATGGAGAAGCAGCTACTAATAAGCTCTGTAGTATTAATAGGTTTAAAAAACAAAGTTTTTCTTTGGGGAAAAATTGATCTGAGCCTTATTTTGTTGAATGGTCTAAATTAGATTTTAAAGTATTGTGATTAATTTTAGATATATTATTTTGCTATCTGTTTCCTAAAATATAAAAGTATTGCCTTACTCAGAAGCTAAATTAAAAAGAAAAATTCCTTTCTAATAATTTAGAGCAGCAAATTTCTGAACCCCTGGTTTGGTTAGTAGGTAGAAAATTGCCAGGGATCTCCAAACATTCCTGGGACAAAGATGCTGTATGACTCTCCAGGTAGTTGCAAACCTTAATATCTTGCTTCTTTTTTTTATTTTGACGCTTGTGGTTATATATACTCAAGGAGTCTTCAGTAGCCTTTCTTATTTACTGCTTATGATATAATTTGTTAACTGGAAAGCTGAATTCATTCAAACTTTACATTACACTAAGGCTTGTGTGTGACTTTGGAAAAGTGAGATAATAAACGCCTGTATTATCACATGTTAAACACTGATGATACACTGCGTACAGTACACTTTAAATGTAGACAATCCCTATCCCAAGGAGTCTCCAGTGACAAGAGTCCAATTGTACAGTTGCACTTTTCTAAACATTCAGTGGTTTAGAAAAAGGATGTGATCTGTTTTTTTTAAGCCATCTCCTAAAGATTGAAATTATTGTTAATTAATATAAACAGATTTTCAGAAGAAAAGCTTATGATATAATGGAAGGAAGGATGCTAGACGGCAGAACTTTAATGCTGGTACAGTCTGTATGGAAGCACGGAGAACAAGTCAGTTTCAGTGGTAAACATTCTGTCAAGGTTATTAATCCTAAAAGTTGACCTACCTTGAAAGTCTTCCCTTCTTTAGTTTTAGGTTCTTGGCTCCGCTAATATTTTTTTAAACAAATTTTGCATTGGCTTACTTATGTTGTGCCTATGTATGAACATTATGATAGAGGATTGGTTTTTTGTACCAGTTTTGTGAGGGGCGCACAATATATTGGATTTTTAATTAAGTATTATGGTATAGTAATGCCAAAATATAGTATATGATTGATCTTTTCAAAGATATGTCAGTCAGATTAAAAAAAAAAAGCTTTCAAAGCAAATGAATGTTTAGGCTAGCAATCTTGACAATAGTGCTTAACTGCTTCAATGCAATATGTTCATTATATGTATTCATAAATATAGCACATATTGTGGCCCTCTGAATATAACAGTAAGTACTCTTTCATACTGTGTCATCACCTGAGACTGCATCAGGTGTTGCGTGGAGGATGTTTCGTATACTGATCAACTGCTGATTACCTTATTTTTTTATTTTCTCCTGGTGTTACTTATGTTTTTTTAAACTTTTGCAAAATTAAGACTATCTATGAAAAAAATAGTTATTTCAATATACAATACATAGTATCTAACAGTGTTAAATATAGAATTATGTTTTTAAAAAAACCAAAACCCTCCATTTGGAAATTAGTTTATTTTTCTTAGTGGAAGGAACATCATTTATTAGTCGAACAAGTTCACACTGTTTTTACATCAAGCAGTTCCAGCTGAAGCTTGTTAGTGATTGCCTAAAAAAAATAAAAAAATAAAAAAATCCGCACTGTAGTACACGAACTCCTATTGTTTGGAGATAAATAATCTGTTCATCCCCTCTGCAGATGAGAACAAAGAACATAATAGTACATCTGGTTTATTTGTTAATAGAGCAAAGATTAATTAAGCAAGTACTGCACAACCTCTTAACTTCTGTATCTAAATCCAGCTTGTATATGTGACAGATTTAACATATCTTTTAACTATTTAGCATCTGTGTGCATAATTCTATTCCAAAATGCTCTCCTTCATAAAAATATATTTGGGGGCGGTGTTACGATAGGTAGTGCACATTTTTGTGCTTTGATTAGGTAGAATCAAAGGGTTTAGTAGCTATAAATCTGTATTCCTCTCTGTTATATTATATTCCCCATAAGGCCCTATGGATTTGTAACTATTGCTCTCTGCCATGATGCAAAGACACTAAATATGATCCAGTATTCCTGGTGGAAGATTCAGCTATAGTTAGATTCTTTTCCTGTCCTGTCCGTGCCCCTTCCTATTGTCTTGTTACTCCTCCCCACGCCTATTCTGTACATATATACCACTGAGATACTTGAGTGCCTTTGTTGCATCATATTTGAAATTAGTTTGTAGTTTATCTGTCTTGGGAGGCCCCTATAACAATTTTGAGTGCTATCAAAAATGAAGTACCAATGTGTATATGGACAACTTATTTTAGCATAAAGGGGTAACAAAATGGAATGTTAACTAATCTATTTTATCACTTGACTAAATTGTAGAGTGATGTATTTCTGCTTTATGTCAAGTACAGTTCTAGTCACTGACTTTTTACTTGACCCCCCATTCTCTTCCTCCAAATACCCTCTGCTGCTTTCTATTCATTTAATTGGGAACAGCGGGCCTTGACACAGCATCATGGACAAAAGAAGCAGCTGCAGTACAGTTAATTTGGAAGGCAGGATTTTAAAGTATGAAGCCTATTGACAAAAGAATGCCCCTTCATAGATGGTGAATAGTAAGAATTGGAATAATGTAGCTGTCCTTCTAGGGAAATTAACAAAAATATTATTTTTGGGGAGTGGACTTTGGAAGATATGGAGTTGGAAATTAGAGTAAATTTTCACTCTGAAAAGTTTATATACTTGGTAAACAGAAGTAAAAGATTACAATTATTGTAGCTTGTTTAAAAATATAACATTGTGACAGAATGAGGCTAAGAAAAAAAGCAACTTTTTGGTTTCCCATGACAACCTAAAACTTGATCCAAAAAAGTGAAGCTTAATTGTCTTGTCCTGAATGCAGCAAGGTGTTGATGTTCCATTAAAACTCCTTCATTAGCTGGCCAGCACTTCTGACCAGAGAATGATTATTATTGATTATTTTCAGGGTTGAAAACTGTGCAGAATGTCTCACAGTACATAGATGCTGTACAAGGATCCTCATCTAAGATCTTATAGTCTAATTTCACTTATAATGTAACAAAGAGGCAACAAAACATTGGGATAGAGGTGAAGAAGAGAAATGTGGGGACACTGCAATACAGTTATATGGTGACTTAAAAGGATGTGAATAGCATAGTTCAGTAATCTAAAAACCACCCTCTGCACACCTCAGGTTTCCGGTGAAAGCCATTGAGGGACCAGAGAAATCAATGTCTTGCTCACCTGACCATCCCCCACTTGTGAATTCATCCTGTGGACGGACTTAGCCAGTTGTGCTGCACAGTGTCTTTTGGGAAGGGACACACTAATGGTGGTGGTGCCAGTGTCAGCCCTCCCTTTCAGGAGGGCTGCTGTTGGTTAACCCAGCAACAAGCATTGGAACTCTGGCAGTTGAGAAGAATGCGTTGCTGGCAAAAACCATACTTCTGTGGGAATCCCTAGGAGAAAGATGAGCCACAGTTTTGCTGCTTTTAGGTCAAAGTACAAGCCTTATGTCTTTGCGTAGGCCTTCTCTCAATAATGGTAGCAGCAGAAATGCCTGGCAGTATCTCCTGAAAGACAATACTGAGAGTGATCCCACTACAGGTAAACATAGTGTGAGGAAAAGGTGGAGAGATGGGTCCCTTAGTTAGACTGAAATGTTACCTGTGTAAATGGGGCATACGTCTAACTGGTGCACTAGAAATGCATAGATAGATAAAAGGCCAGGTATTTCTCAATTGCTTAAATTTTAGAAAGTAAAAAATATATAGCCTTGATACCTCTCTATTCATAACTAATGATTTTCAGGCACAGCTTAAATAAAAACTGAAATGTTTTAATACAACTTCTGATCATAAGGACAGAATGCAAATGCAATCTGTCTGAAATAGAGATGTTTGTCATTAATATCTGGGGCAACCTTGAATATTTGAATGAAGATAATCTCAGTTGCCCTGCTGCTATCCACATATAGAACACTAATAGTTTAGATTAATAGCAATTAATAGCAATAATTAATAAATAAAATAGAATAGCAATAATTCTGTATTTAGTTTTTATATATTCCACTTTTGTTTTCTGTATTAGTATTCTTACAATATAATTCTAAATACAAATGGTATGTATGGATGTTATTGTATATGCAGACATTTCTAGCAAGTTGTAGTGGTAGATTATTACAACAGTGTAAATTGAATATTAAAAGATATTTGTATATCTGAAGAGAGAAGTAATTTTAGTTATTGTAATCAATGCAAATAGAATGTACATATAAAATTCATGATTAGCTAATGTACATATTTTTAAAATTTTCTTTCTAATCTAATGACCAGACTAAGTAGCCTGTGAAACAAAATTGTAGCTTCTTCAAGAGGCAGTGAATTCAAATTCTGATGAATTTGGCTCTAATGGAGTGATGGTAGTAGTGGCATTGATTATAATGATACAGTAGAGATGTAAAAGCCAAGTTGATCTTGTTTAGTGACTGGATAGTGGTGAGTATAACTCAGGGTACCTGTGACCTAGATAAAATGGACAAGTTGATATACTGTTATCTAGGTATCGGAGCAAGAAGCATGAAAAAGAATGGCCAAGGATAACTTGAAGAATAATGGAGATACTTTACTTGTTATAACTGATATTGAAAACAAAAAGATTGTCTGAAGGATTGCTGAAAGGACCTGGGCAGAAAACTGAAGACTGTGGTTACAAAATGATCTTTTTCAGTCTTTTTCCTTTATTCACAAGCACTTGGCTCTGGAAAACAGCTATTTTCTAGCCTGACATGGTTTCTAACGGATGGATAATGCTGATGGTAAAGGGAGAAGCTTTTTAATAATTTGTGTGAAAGATGCTAGATTGACAACGCAGGAGATTGACAATCTTTTTATTTATGGAATGCATACAGCATCACAGAGTAATCTCCTCTACGTTGCCTTTATGTAGTATCTAGAAGAATCATCAGTTGAATTCAGCCTCCATGCCCATTCAGTTTTTGGTTTCTCCTGAGACAGATAATGTGGTTGTCAGTTAGTGACAAATGAGTTGTTGTTGAATGTGATCTGGACACTTACATGCTACAAACTACTTTTTGAGATACCAAAGTAATTTCATAAAACACATTAAGGTACCATCAGAAATAGGAACTTTTGGTCATACCAGACTCATCTCTCTAAATAAATGTGACATGTAAATGTAAGGTTTTGTATTCCACAACCAGTTCCCTGAGCTATTTGGTCCACATGTCAAAAGCATAACAGTTAGTTACAATTTGGCAATGAACTGTGTTGCACATTATCTATGAGACTATGGTCAGACCATACTATAGTGGCTGATAGAAAACCAGGAAATACATGTTAGCATATACAAACCAAAAGATCTGGACAATATTCATGCTAATACCTGGAGCTAGATTATGATCTTATTAACGTCAACTAGTGCTTTACACCAGAAGTATCTCATTTTAAATCCATTGGACCTCTTCTGGAGGGCATTACTTAGTGGCTGACATTGATTTCATTGGGGCCAGGATTTCAGCCAATATGAGTAAAGCTATCAGTACAGCTTACAGGAAGCTATTAGGATTTTGTATAGTGTTCAGCACCATAGTATCAAAGAGAGTTTAGCTGATCTCTTGAGAATGTACTGAACATTAGCAGTCACTTTGAAACATTCATGGTTGACTGGGACTTCAGCAAAAAAAAATTAAAAAAAAAATAAAAGCCAAATGTGGTGAGTTTCAAAATGAAAAGTGATCATTGCAATTAATATCCAATTAATTTGTCTTCATTCCCTAGTAAAACTGTGAAACACATTTTAAAAAATATAAACCAAGTGCTAAGCACCCATCTTCTGGAAACCAAATTCCTTTAATGTGTGTCAAATTGAGCAAACAAAAATCAAGGCATCCAAAATGACTAGTTGTTTTGGAAATTTGCAACCATAGAGAATAATAGCAGCCAGATATATAAACAGCATGGATTTATGGAGAACTCTCACTAGTATGATTTTTTCATAAATTATAATAAAACTATTTAATACAGGTTATTCTGTTCCTTCCTTGTGTGCACGTGTGTTTTTTGGCGTGAATGGAAAGGGATAGCTTTGCTTCTGTTTTCTTATCAAACTCACATATCCGTGTGAAACTAATGAAGGCCAAAGCTGGTAAATTCAAGCAAGTTTTTGTAGAGGAAAATAACCTGAAATAGAACAGCAAAAATTGGGGACTAGAGGAGACTGACGCAGGTCAGAAGAAAGAGTAAAGGAAATGTACATGCACACTTATTACTGTGTGCTTGGTGATGTACAGCCCAAGAGAGAGGATTCCCCACCCCCCAAATTTTGATGAAATAGCTTTAGAGCTGCAGTATAACTGTCTGCAAGTATTTGAAGTCTGTCAATACTAGAAAAGGAATAATTTAGAAGTAATTTAATGAAAAATTAGAGGAAAATAGCTTTTAATACCATGAACAAGCTTTAGTCAGTGGTATCGTAAACTGGACAAAGCACACAAATATAATTTACTAAAACGTTCTGCATTGGGGGGGAGGAGAAAAAAGATGACTTAGATACTTTCCATCTCTAATTTTTATGATCACACGGTATAAATTGACAAAGTAAGCCTCATAGTTTAGTAGGAAGGCATAATTTATGTAAATTCTCTTCAGAATAGGCATTAACCTTGATCCTTACTTCAATTCTGTATTAAATCTTGCCTTTGATACAGTAATCTTAATTAAAAATGAATATTTCACGATTTAACTCCATCCTCTCACCACAGGAACAATACTCTTCTATATTACAAATAAAAATGCCATCGATAGAAAATATGTATTGCAAATTTCAAATTATAGGTTTGCATAAGGTGATATATATTAATAAAATATCAAAACTTAGGGTTTTTTTTAACTGAAACACTAACTCTTGTCTTTAAAATTTAATTTTTAAGATTTAGGTTTAAAATTTAAAATATTTTTCCTTAATTTGACCTCTTGTATACACTGAATCGGAGAGAAAATGTCTTTTCTACTAGTAAAGTACCACATTGATCAGAGTCTTTTTTTGCTAGTGTTGACACAAGTCTATGATCTGGTGGTGTTTTGTTTTTTTTTAAGTCAGTGCCATCTTAGTATTACTTTCCATGGCATGCACTCTTGAGAGTGAGAGAAGAAGGTCTTTTCAGTTAAATTTTATCTTTTTTTAAGGAGTTTATGGAATGGCATGTCAGGGATTTGGAAAGAAGGAAAATGAGCGCCAAAGAGTTTACACTTTGCTCCTGTCTTTTCCTCCCTTGATTTTGTTTCAAAACTCCAGCAATAGTCTTTCATAAATTAGTACTATTCTGAGTAGTATACTGGTTGTGTAAATGGTGCACAAATAAAGATATCTTCTTGTCATAAGGGACTGTGCAATTGAAGTCACTACTAAACAAATACAGCTGTATTATTTCAAAACCCACAAATTCCCCACTTGGCAAGTGGGGCAAAGACAACTGGGGAAGAGACTTTTTGTTCAAGCTTCTAAAAGTAATTCACAAGTAATACAGAAATTAAGTACACAAAATTATTTGGCAGAATCATTTGTAAACCTTTTTAAATCTTATTTTTCCAATTATGCTGCAAGGAAAGTTGTTAATACGTAGCAACATCTAAATAAGTATTGTATTGATATACAAATGAGAGAGTGAACAAACTGTCTGGGTGACAAAAATATTTAGTCTTGATCACTGCAGATATGTGCACTAAGAAAAGTTTAGGGAAAAGGATCCGCTATTTAGAAGTGACTATACAGACTTAAAAAAACAAGAACTTTTGATTATACAACTTAATTGTAACCCTGACAGAGGTCAAGGAAACAATCAAACTATTGGAAGTATGTCTGGTATTTCAAAGGATTCAGTTCCACACTAGAGCTGATGATGGTATTCACAGTTTCTATAGAAATAAAGTATCAGAGGGGTAGCCGTGTTAGTCTGGTACTGTAGAAGCAGCAAAGAATCCTGTGGCACCTTATAGACTAACAGACGTTTTGCAGCATGAGCTTTCGTGGGTGAATACCCACTTCTTCGGATGCAAGTGAAGAAGAAGAAGAAGAAGCAATTCGAAGAAGTGGGTATTGCACACTTGTCTTGCATCCGAAGAAGTGGGTATTCACCCACGAAAGCTCATGCTATAGAAATAAAGTTGTCATAAAATATAATGCCTTGATTGGGACGAGTTTTATTTTGCCTCTTTATTAAGTAGCTGATTTGATAGATGAGCTTTTGAACTCCGTGTATAAAAGCCCTGAAGCCTTTGGATATTTGAGGAGTTTGGACTAACCAATATCAGTTATTTTAGCCTTCCCTCCAACTAGCAGCTAGATTTCTTATTTATTTAAGAATTTTCTGATCACTTTCAGGACTTGAGAGGTTAATACCTCCTGACCTCATTTATCCATTGGTCAGATTTAAATATTGAGCTACAGCTGTGATTGCTTATAGTGATCACCCTTAAAAACACATCATTTACTATTACCATTATTTGTACAGTTAACTATATTTAGGATTGGCAGAATTTGACTTTTTTTTATAACTTAAAATAATATCAGTGTTTATTTTTATCAATTTAAATTTTCACTGTTGTGGGAAGTTTTTTTTGGGGGGGGGGCGCTAGGTACTGACCCCACAATTAGAGATTCAAAAAGTTAAAGATTCATAAATTGTTAAAGTACAAAGTGTCAACATATCCTTACATCAACAAATCATACCTATTTCTACTATTCATTCACTAGTCAATTTAAAACAAGCCTAATTCTAAAGCCACCTATATCACTAGTATTTGCCCATAAAGTCTTCCGTTCCCACAGCTAGGAGGTTTGAGAAATAAAAATATATAATATATCAGGCTTTTTATAGAGGTACTGGAATGTGTAATCTTTTGTTAGAGCCAGCAGATTATTCCAGTTTTCAAAAGCTCTCCAAATTTTCAGCTTATGTCCTTATAATAGTACAGAACGTTGAGCTGCGCAAGTCGGTCCTCGGAGAGGCACATGCAGTGTTTGTCTTGAACTTTTTTGAACAGACTGAATGATCTTTCCACAAATATTAGTTACTAGCTCTTTGAGTATATGTAATGCCATGCTGGACATGACAGGCAATGACTACATTTTACTTCTGCAGTGTTAAAGTGCTGTTACACTGTCATGACAGGGCACTTCACATGCCATGTACAAGTCAAAATTGTGCTTAAATTCTTATGCCGTCCCAGGGAAAATGCACAGAGTATATTCCTAGTCACTAAAATTTTGTGACATCTGAGCCTTGACAAATGGATCAAACACTTTACAGTTGGCAAAAAGTGATCCTGATCCATAGAGTCTCTTCGGTACATTGCAAGATATGGATACCTTTAGTTAATTTTGGAATTCTGATGCAAAAGCATTCATTGCAGATTAAAGGAATTGCCTTTTGAAGCCCATTGACTTGAGTTCCATTTCTTTTTTAGACTTCATCTACATCAGCAATAACTTGTAAACATCACAATTAAACAGTGTATCAGTGCAGTGTATCGGGATGCATTTGTGTCCATTTGCAAATGAAACCGTGTGGATTTGTCCCAATAATACACAAAGAAAATATAACTTGCAATACAATTTTCACTGGTTTCCATTGTTCTCAACCATCTGGCAGAGTTTCGTTGCCTTCTTTGAGGTGACTGCATCCTCTTCTTCAGTTGGAGAGTCTGTCACACTGTCCCAATATGCATGAATGAATTTTGCTGCCTTGAAACAGGAAACACAGCGTAAGAGCGTGCACACAAACCTGATGGGCTCACATTGATTACACAGTCTTTAAAAAACACTCACCTTGTACTTGGCAAGTTTAAATATTTCTGGAAAATATACCACAAATTTGGTCACATCATGGAACTCATTTGTTTGGTTGCAATGATCAATAGTTACATTCAAAAGATGAGCAATATGTGGAACATGCAGCACATGTGGACACATTTTGTTCGAGTCCTTTATTAAGCATTGTATGTATGTCACAGAATCACAGCTAGTTGCCACATTTAAAATCTGAATACCTTGCCAGTCCAGCCAGGAATCAGTATGGCTATTCTGTTTTGCTTGTAGCTCCAGGCCTCATGAGCCACATCCATTTTGGTTTACACAACAGTATATATGTAACCTATTCACAAGAAAGCACAATCATTATCACATCTAGAACTTCCAAGGCCAAGTATGGGGGAAGTATGTTAGGAAAGGGAGGTGAGCATTAGATAGGTCTTGAGTTTTGTACTTAAAAAGAAAAAGTTTTAGGATATGCTGCTAATACTAGAAGATATTGAAAGGGGAGAGAATGGCTATCTCCGGAAGAACCCACGAGTCTACAGCTGAGTCTACAGTCTTTCTGCAGGGTTCAAGACAGGCACTGCTTCTTCGTCACCACTAGAGGACATGAGCGATAGCCCTCAATCATTCCCTGATTGGCTGGTGCTCCTGTAGCCCATAGGATGGTTTAGGTTAAGAAATAAGTAGAAGTTAGGTTTTGAGCCAAAATTAGTGTAAGGGTAGAAGAGTATGACAAATTGAAGTTGCTAGTGTGGGAAAGTTGGAGATAGTGTTGTGGGAAAGTTAGGAGTTAGCCAGGATATGACCCAGGGTTATGTTACCATTACGTTTTGGATATAACTGGTTTGAACAAGATTTTTAATGAGTGTGTTTTAAGAATTGGAAATGTTTTATGAAAATTAGGGCTGTCAAGCGATTAATTGCACTGTTAATAGAATACCATGTATTTAAATATTTTGGATGTTTTCTACATTTTCAAATATATTGATTTCAGTTACAACACAATACGAAGTGTACAGTGCTCAGTTTGGAATTCATAGAAGCTTGCATTCACGCAACCTCCACATGAGCTTATCTGCCACAGAACAGATTCCAGAACCTACTGGACCAAATAGCCCTGGCAATCTACAACCCTTCAGTCATGGACAGGACCTGCCTTTCCATCCTAGGGCATGTGGTGGTGTGCACATATGTCACACCCTTTGCCCACCTGCACCTTCGCTATATAGTTAAGGCTGCAAAGAGTCTATTCTCCATGCACCAATCCATGGACGCCATACTCAACATTCCAGTGGAGGTCATCTCTTCTCTTCAGTGGTGGACAGACCCACTACAAGTCTGGTCCAGGCAATGCCCTTCCTCCCATCCTCGCTGACCAGGACAGTCTCAACAGATGTCACTCACAAAATGGGGTGCTCAAATTGGAGATCACATGACACACGGCACCTGGACCACACAAGGCCAGGATGCAAATAAACATACTAGAACTTCTGGCAGTATGCAAAGCATGCCATGTGTTCTTACCAGCTATGTGCTATCGCCACGTCCTTGTCATTTCAGACAACACCACCACAGTATAGTACATAAACAGACAAGGGGGCACGAGGTCCCCAGTGGTGTATTTGGAGGTAGTTCACCTCTGGGGAATGGTACATTTCACATCATATCCGTTAGTCAGGAGCCTATCTGCCTGACATCCAGAATATCATTGCAGATTCTCTAGGAACTTTGCAACTGACCATGAATGGGAGTCGTACAACATGATAAAGATCTCTGTGATTGGTCGCTGGGGTACACCAATCAGATATCTCTGTGCATCACACATCAACACCAAGTCAGTATTGCTTCAGAGGAGGACTCGGTGCCCTCTCACTGGGCAAAACCTTGTCATCAATTGGTCAGACTATGCCTTCCCCCCTACCACTCCTACCCCACGTCCTCCACAAACTCTGGCAGGAGAAAGCTACAGTAAGTCTGATCGCTCCATTCTGGTCTCGCCAATTCTGGTTCCCTCTTCTCTGCATGTTGAAACAACCTCCATTCCCGCTCCAGACATTTCTGAAACTGCTGACATAACACAACAGCAGACTTAGGCATTCAGATCCATGGACGCTACACCTGATGGCTTGGTTTTTGGATGGACGCCTCCATTACCACAATAATGCTCAATGGCGGCACAAGACGTCCTCACCAGTAGCTGAAAGGATTCCATGAGGTGATCCTGTCAAGCCAAATGGACGTTTCACCTTCTGGGCCCAACAGTAAGGCCTTGCCCCCGAAGCTGTGGGCATCCCCATGCTCGTAGACTATTTCCTGTATCTGAAAACCTTGAGACTCTCTCTCAGCTCTAACAGAATTCATGCACCCGCCATTAGTGCTTTCCACCCTCCAGTGGAAGGGCATTTGATTTTTACCCACCCCTTGACCACTGGATTATTGAAGTGCCTTTTATGTAAATATCCACCCATTCAGCCTGTTGCTCCCCAATGGGACTTCAGCCTAGTCCTTACCTCTTTAATGACCTCTTCCTTTGAACTGCTGGACCCATGACCCCCCCCCATAAGTCGCTTACCTTGTTACCATTATCTCAGCGAGGATGGTTGGTGAGCTGGGAGCCATGATAGCAAACACCCCTTTCACCACGTTCCATAAGGACAAGGTCTCACTGCAACTGCAACCCAAGTTTCTGCTAAAGGTGGTTTTCCAATTTCACCTCCACCAACCCATACATCTTCATACCTCCTTTCCAAAATCACATGCCTCTGATGAGGAACTGTGGCTTCATTCTCTCAATGTGCGTAGGGCCCTAGCCTTTTACTTACACAAGGTGAAGCCATTCCGGAAGTCTCCCAGGCTATTTGTCGCCAAAGCGGAGAGAATTAAGGGACAGGCCATTTCCACCCAGAGAGTCTCTCAGTGGGTCTCAGAGTGCATTACACGCTGCTATCAATTGTCAGGACACTCCTCACCAGGTGGGATTTGAGCCTATTCTATGAGAATGCAAGCATCAACCCAGCCACGCTCCGTAATGAGCCCCTTGCAGACATATGTGAGGTGGCCACGTGGAGTTCGTTACACACCTTTTCTTCTCACTGTGCTCTAGTACATTGATTCTGCGACAGATGCCTCATTTGGCACAGCAGTCCTCCGTTCTGCCATCTTCCTCCCACCCTTCTGCTATCTAGGAAATGTTAGTCAATCACCCTCAGTAGAATACAATATGGGCCATCACTTGAGGAGGAGATGGGGTTACTTACCTGTAACTGGAGGTTCTTCAAGATGGGTGGTCTCTATCTGTATTCCACTGAGGGTCATGCGCATGCGCTCAGAGCCAGAGGTTTTCAAAGTAGTATGGCTTGGTGGTCCACGCACACGCCCTTTATTGCCTCAGGCAAAACCACGGGCACATGTGTGGACTGCCGAGCAATACTACTTTAAAAAGCTCTGGCGCATGCGCATAACGCTCAGGTAGGGATCACATATCTTTTAGAATCTCCAGTTACAAGTAGCTAACCTCCTCTTCCAGGGTTCCTAATATATACCATTGCAAAGTGTGCTTCAGAGAGAACTGTGTGTCAGAGCAGGACACTTATGCACTGTTTGGAGAACGCAGTCTCCATAAAAGACTGCATGCAGAGTTAAGAATCATACAGAGCCCATATGATGTGCATAAACGGTACTTAATAACTAAAGAATTCCACTGAAACCCTCCACAAACCAGTCAAACTCCTCTTTGCCAAGACAAAAATGGATAAAAATAAGTTTGTTTTTAGGCCAAGTCTTTTTGAAGTTACAGTGAGCCAAAAAAGTTGGGAAAATTTTTCCAAGTAAAATCACCTCCTTTTTTTTTTTAAACCCTTATCTCATATGCCTTGTCTAATTATCCTCAAACTGAACATTAGGATATTTTTTTCTGGAAGTATAACGTATGTGTAATTTCAGGAGATGCATTTAGTGCAAGTACAGTTAAATGGGGGTCAAAATTGGGCTTACAGTTGGAACTTACTTTTATTTTTAACTAGCTTGTCTCCACAATAGATACATGGAAATGTTTTTCCTAACTAATCTTTAGCAGAGTTCTTTTTGTTGAAGTAGAACTTAGTAGAACTGCTGTACATGAAAGAGATGCACATAGACTTGTTTATTGCCATCCTGTTAATGTCTTCATGCTATTTGTACCTCTCCTTGGGAAAACTGAGATTTGTATAACATTTACACTCTTTCCATTACCTCTCTGCTGTTCCTAACATTTCAAAGTGGTGCAGAGATTTAGCCACACAACTTCTATTTCTGTTAATTGGATTTGTATGGCTAAATCCTATGGACTTCTTTGAAAATATCATGGTTCCATGTATATGTATATTTTATATATAAATATATGCATAATATGCAGACAGAAGGAAATCAGAATAGAAAAATGAGTTTTAGTTTATATTTGTTTGGAGATGAACAACTTTTGACTTACCATATGTGGAAGAGTTCCCATTTTGAGTATACTGAATGAGTAATGTGCTTTTCTTGCCTTAAAGCTTGATTGACTTTTAAATGCATGAACCATTTACACACGAGTCTTCTGTACTTAACTCAGGAGGGGGAAAAGCTTTTCTGATTCACTAATCCTTTTTTTCCTTTGCAAATAAGGGGTCTATCTATATCATGCACCCATGAGGTGTAAAATACACAAAGAGGAAGGAGGGAGACAAGTAAAATGCCTGACCTGCTATAATGTGAAGAGTAGACAGATTTTTTTCTGAAAAATAAAAAAATACTGAGGGGGACACAGGAAGGGTAGCACTGAATCTACCACAAGTATCTGCTTGATATGAAGGTTTTGTATAATTATTTAATCTTTGTTGTTCAATAAGTGAATTGTTACCATGGTAGCACTCATATTACACAATTTCTCTGTTTATGAAATAAATTCAGAACATTTTCTTAGAGAGAAAGGTAGGTCTCCTCTGCGCCAGTGTTTGTGCTGTTTATCTTTTTAATGCTGAAAAGTGTCTTATAGCTTCAATTACCAGGTTTTGTCTCTTTTTAAAATTGTTTTTGAGATGCAAAAATGTCAATTTTAGCGCCAGTCTACTCCAAAGATAAAACTGATCAGAATCTGACTATATTTGCTGCTTTTGTGGGGTCAGATCTATGAAGACAAATACCATCTCCATCCTGGTTTAGTTTGGATCACTAGTTGTGCTGAGGTAGCTTTGCACTGCTACCTGCCAGTTGAAATGGCACTTTAGTAGTAAAATCAAATGAAGAAATATTTTAATGCCTCTTTAAAAGAGGGCAGGCTGCTGCATGCCCCAAAGGGAGTAGTGTGTAGCTCCTTGGTCAAGAAACCAATTCCTGAAACTGATGAGCTGGCTGTTGTGCTGCTTTTCTGTCTCTATCCTGTCCTTTTGGGATGAGACTGAGAAAGTGATTGTAAGGCACTGCTAGTTTAAACTCCCTCTGGTTTTTGGGTTTCAACCAGTGTATGATCCAGAGAGTGCTTTTGTCTATTTTGTGATTGAGCGCCTCCTAACAGACAAAAGTTAGGCATCCATGCAGATTCTTTTGAATCAGTCAGCTGATTAATACCACTGACTAGAGTTTACAACTCTAATGCAGATCCTGGCAGGGATGGATGAAATAACACTTAAATGGTTTTGTTTCCTCCTGTCGGAGAAATTTCAAAAGGCAGTGTGTAGACGGGCTGACTCAACCCTGCGGCGCCTTCTGCTGGTGACTCCGGGAATTAGCTCTCTGCAGCGCTGGAGCACCCTCTGCAGGCCGGTGATCCGCCTGTCTTCAGGCCCCCCGTGTCCCTCCCTGGACCCGGTGCCCTCTTACATGGGGTGCTGCCCCTGGCAGTAACCCCTTTCTCTCTGGGTCTCCCCTCCTTGGGGAACCCCCACCCTCTATCCCCACCTTGCCTCAGTATTGGCTACTGCCAGTCATTGTCTAGCCCCACACTCTGGGGCAGACTGCAGTATCAGTCTACTCATTACAGACAAAGGGGTTTGGACCTGCTGCCTTGGCCTACCCCTGGGCTGCCCTCTGCAACCCCCAGTACCAGTTGGCCCTTCGCTAGGCTGCAGCCTGGGGCTTTCTAGGCTGGAGCTCCCCAGCTTTTCCCCAGCCCTGCTTCACCCTAGGTACCTTGCCTATAGCCCCTGCAGCCAGGCCCTTCTTCCTCTTCAGGCAGAGGAAGACTGACTTGACTTCTAGCTTCCCTGGCCTTCTTATAAGGCCCTTGGCTCAGTTTGGGGCGTGGCCCCAGCTGCAGCCACTTCCTCAATCAGCCCAGCCTAGAGCAGCAGCTCTCAAGCCCTGCCAGGCTACTTTTAAACCCCTCACAGCAGGAGCAGGGTTTCACCCTGCTACACAGTGTTGTGGAATTCTTCATCCATTATGTTCAGCACATATGTAAGGCCACAAAGGAAACAGGTGTTTGGGTGCGGAGTTATCAGCTTCCAGAGATGTGCAGTTTTTCATCAGACCAAGATGGTGTCTTTTGCCAAGTGCCAGGCAGAGAGAGAGACTTAGATGAAAAGAAACTGTGAAAGACTTAATTCAGGTAGCATAAAGGTGATGTAGATTTTTGAGAGAGAATCTAGAAAGCATGGAGGGGTTGGTGTATTTCCCTGTTATCAAGGTGTCTACTTGTGTTTTGTCAGTGAAACCCCAGCTGCTCCTGAAATGTTCACCTTCATTTGGTGTGGTAATTGTGTGACCATTTCTCTCCAATGTGGACCTTGCCACAGTTATCCATGCCTTTGTAATCTTCAGATAGATCATAACAGAGTGACAATCTTCAACTCAGATTGTTCAGATGACTGAGAGAGGGCACTTTTCTATCTCTGGGTCTTTTCATTGTGGTGTGTTGTCATGTGTTACTCCCAGCCTCAATCCTGGAGTCCATCCTTTGGGCCCTGTATCACTTTTATTATATTACTTTTAACCACTTGTTTTCCGAATGTGGATTTCACTTAAGTGCAGACAATAACCAAATCTTCAATGTTTCCATCACAGTTTTATTTACACCTCACCCTCTGTGTGCTTCATACCCATCAACTCATGCTTCTGTCAGAACTTTATCTTACGCTAGCGACTCCAAAACAATTGTGCTGCTAGTTGGTAAAACAAATACTCTTGAACACAACTTCACTCACTTTCTTTTCCTCTGTGCTCTGGCTTTACATCATCTTCTACTGTTAGCAACTTTGATGTTTGACTTTATTCTGAATGCATGCTTGTCTCCATCCCTCTGCTTGGCCCCAAACAGGCAAATATATAAACTGTATTATAATTCTTAGTGGGTTGCATTTGATTCTTTACCTCGCCACTACTCAAACTCCAATTGAAGCTTTTATTTCCTTTTGATTTATAGTAATACCCTTCTTTACAATTTCTAAATTCCACAAACTCCAATCTGACCAAATCATTGTCTTATTAGTTATATCTGGAAGTAAAAAAAAAAAAAAAGTATATATTTGGAAGCCTTCAGTAATTCTCTGTGTGTTTCAGATTCCAGTAGAAAATCTCCCTCTTGGTCTTTGGTATCTGTTCCCACACTTCACCTCCCCAACTTCAGATCTTCAAGATTTTCAGGAGCTCTGCACTTTCTGAAAATTAGGTCTTTTGATGGTGTCTCAAGTTGGGCATCCAAAAATCACCCATCTCATTTTAAAATCGTTCCCTGTAACTATCCACTTTCACTCGTGTTTTTGTTTTTTGGGTTGTTGTGGGGTTTTTTGAGCCTGGAATACGTATTTATAGATTTTTACATATAGAAATAAATAGGGACATCTATCCAACACTCAGGGCCACTGAATGTTGGCCCTTCTATGCAATTTAAACCCAATCCTACATTATCTATGAATATTGCATAGTGTAGCATCTTCATATGTTACTTGTACTTTAGACTTTGTTCAGTTGTGAAGCATTTGTGATGATACAGAAGATGTGTATATTCTATGGTATAACTAATCTGTTTTTATAAATTGTTTTTGTATAGCAAGATAACTTTACAAAAGTGGTTTTAATTTGGAGCATCCCAACTATTTTGTTTGTATCTACTTTAAACAATTCTGACCTTTGACCTTTGTGTACTGTGCATCTTGACTTGCTAGTGACCTGCCCATTAAGCTGTAGGGGCCATTGTCTTGCTTGTTGGAAAAGGCGTGTGCCCCTTTAAGAGCTAGAGAGACAAGGAGTGACTCTGCTGCAGCTGCAGACCACATCAGCATGGGGATGCTCACCCATTCCCCACCCTCAGGTGTCCGGAAGAGAGGAGGGAATATATAGGTCCATGCTGGTGCAGGAAAAGCCCTCTTTTACCTGGACCAGGTGGAACAGCTTTCACCCTCCCACCCATGGAAGTTGTGAAATACTGGGTTTTGTCAGGATCCACTGTGGTCATTGAGCTGGTTCTGCCTTTCTTGTGGGGCTGGGGGGTTTTTCCCACCAAGGCAGTGTTTTTTTTCCACCTTCCCCATAGCGGGTTCAGGGCTGGGAGCTTAGTTGGTGCAAACATGAACGGGTAGTTAGGCTATGATGTTGCAACTTGTTATGTAAATGTGTAGTGGATGTCTAGTGCAGGCAGGTACTCTATAGAAAAGAGATATAGTGATAAGATAAAATGGATTGGTAAAGGACTTAGAGGAGGTATTCTTTAAAGGAAGAGAAACAGGGTGGGTTTGGGACACCTATAACTGGTATGCAGAGAGCCAGCCCCCTCCTTTATAGCTCCCCATAACCTTCATTTGAGAGGGGAATTGTGAGGTGCCAGCAGCAGGTTGGCTGGGGACCGGGATGGCTGACAGAAGCCCTCCATCTGTATATTGAAATGATTATGGAATTACCTGCACTGTACACTTTTATCTGTCAGGTTCGCCTAGATATTTAAGAATAAAAGTATGTCCTAATTAAACCACATCCAGTGTCTCCTGTCCTCAGGGCTGGTGCAAGGCTACTTTGCGCCCTAGGCGAAACTTCCACCTTGCGCGCCCCACCTCTCCCCCTCCCCCAGAGCATCGATTATAAACTTTCAAAAATGAATGCTGCATAGTATGGCGTTGTTCATTAGAATTAATACATGTTTGCTTGAAAATTTATTAATTTCATTATTTAGTCTACATATTTAATGAAAATAAATGAATAACCTGACAGGGTGTGGGGCTGGCTGGAGGCAGGGCAGGGGGGTGTGGGGCTGGCTGCGGACAGGGCAGGGGGTTTGGGGTTGGCTGGAGACAAGGGGTGCAGGCAAGGGGTGCGGGGCTGGCTGGAGGCAGGGCAGGGGGTGCAGCAGGGGCTGGCTGCGGGCAGGGTGGCGGGTACCAGGGCCATCCCTAGATATTCTGGGGCCCTACACCACCTCCCCGTGGGGGGGGCATGGTGCCCCCAGCCTCTGCGGGGGGAGAGTCCTTGGGGGGGGGGCGGGGCTGGCTTGGAGAGTAGGGGGAAATCACCCCCCAGCACTCACCAGCGGCGCGGCTGGGGCCAGGTCTCTGTACTTCCTGCCGCCGGTGCAGGCCCGGCCCTGCTGCAGAGCTCAGGGGAGTGGGGGTGGGATGGGGCTGAGCAGGGGCGGGGGCCCTGGAGAAGAGCCAGAGCAGCAGGGTGCAGCGGAGCGCCCCTGGTGGAGGAATGACATCACTTCCCAGCCGGCCGGAGCTGATCAAAGCCGCAGCGCCGGGTGAGCATCCCAGACATTTTGGACACCGCTTTTTGGCACCCCCAAATCTTGGCGCCCTAGGTGGCCGCCTAGTTTGCCTAATGGTTGCACCGGCCCTGCCTATCCTCCTTTCAGCATAGCCAGACAATGAAATGCATTACAAAATTCCATTCTTCCCATTCAAATCTTGTGGATCCAGCTGCAACTGGATGCTGCAACTAACTAAATTCGCTGAGCATTGCACACTCAGGTAACTTTATTTGGTAACTAAACATCACAAAGTCATCAGTCATCTTGTTCATCTGCTAAATTCTCTGTGGAACAAAAGTACTTGAACTAAATGCTTGAAATCACATTTCCCCTAGATAAAGTATGGTAGTTCAGTAACCAAAATTATCTGTGATATGACTAGCAAAATTTAATCTTTGAATTAAATGATCGCAGAAACTGAATTAGGAAAGTGTTGTGTTTCAAAGAACAATTTTTTAAAATAAGGGGCTTACAGATGTTTTATGCTTATTTATCTGATGATAAAGCCTCATTTTAAAGGGAAAAATGATGGAAAACTGTTTGATAGTTCTTTGATTATTTTTCTATATGTTTTCATTTGAAAGGGCTTTTTTAAGGATATTTTCTGTAATTACATGCAACATATGTATTTAAGGGAAGATGAAGGTTAAATTGTTAATATTTCATGGCTTATTAGTACATATGGAATAAAGGTTATATTCTTAATTTATATTATAAATGTAAACCACTTGCAGTTTACATATATACCTTTAATAAAAGCCATATTCCAGAGCCCCAGTTCTTATTGATTATCATGAAACTAATCAGTTTGCAATGTGATTGTAGTAAGGGGCAATGTTGTGACATAGCTTCGGAGCAGTCCAGGAGGAAGATTGTGACTCCCAGAGTCACCTCCTCGTCTTCCCACTGCTCCAGGAAAGGAGTAAACTGACATTTAAACCTGGCACAGAATATTATCTGTGATGCACCAGCATCAATATGTACTTGGACATGTTGGGAGGGTGGTCCAAGGCTCTTCCCCTTTCTACCCACTTGTGTGAGGTGGGGATGTAGTGGCTTTGCAGAACCTGCTACCCCCCATATAAGGGAATTGGTGGTATGGTGCGTCACTGTGCAGAGGGGACTGCAGTCTAGCCCTGTCTGAGTATACTACTCAGTATGAACAAGGGTATTGGAATGTTGGCCTAAATGTCCAGGTTTTGTAAATGGAAATTTCTAACAGGATCTACTTACTCTAACATCACATACCAAAACTAATTCTAGTTGGAGTCTTATGTAGAAATGCATGGGTAAATTGGGGGAAATTCTGATTAGTCTCACTTGTTTGTTGAAGTTAAACACAAGCTGAAATAATATCAGTGAAAGCATGTGTGCACATCCTGTCATAAGTTGTGAGCTATGGAATAAGCTTTATTGAATTTTCTAGTATTTATATTCAACTTTATAACAAGTTTCTCTTGTAATTCATAGTATGATCTGCATTCATTGATGAACACCTTCATGGCACCTTCCATGAGTTAAAAGGTTATGTTAAAGTGTAATTCTGCTATATAAACACTATGTAAAAATGTCACCTCTTTAACAGGTTTGATCCATATATATATATATATATATATATATATATTCAAAGTCATATCTGCTTACTTAAGTGACACAAGTTCCTATTTTTTTTTACTTATTTTAATATTACTGCAAGTCATCAGAACAGTGTGTGTTTGTTGTCCTGTGTATAGTCAAAACAAATATAGGGTCAAATTCTGTCCTCTGTTACATCTTTCCAGCAGAGTGAGGTTGCACAGGGCAAACTTTGAAGACACTGAGGTTGTACGGTAGAACTGAAGGCAGAATGTGGCCAGTGACTTTGTTTCTGGTGATGGGCTATGGATTCGCAAAAATCCAATTAGAATTTCAGGGTGACTTTTGCAGGAGTGGTAACGAGGGGGGAAAATCATATTTTTACTTGTAAACTGAGCACATTTGATAATTTGAGTTGGAAACCTTGAAAGATCATTAATACGGAACTCTTAGAATGTTTTTAAATAGTCATTTTTAAAGAAGACCTACATGTCAAACTCCCACATACTTTATCGTTTGTCTAGCCTTGTCAATAAAATGTCTTTTTAATATTTCAAAAGTATTTAGGTCAAATCCTCCTGAGGTGCTTGTTTTAATTAAAAAATCTTAATATCTTGTTTCCTTATGACAGATTGAATCAATACCCTTTCAACATTTAATTATCAGAAGCATCCAAAAATAGATTGCAATTAGCACACGTTTTAAAAACTTCTTTGTTGAAGGAAGCAATGTATGTTGAATATGATTTTCATGACATCTTGCACATGGGTAATTTTTTCTAAAATCTTGTTCCCAAAGGCCTGATTTTGAGAAGCAGCCTCTGGTTTTCTTGGTGTTATTCAGAGCATGTAGCTATGTATTGTATTGTCCATAAATTAGGTCATTAGATGTTTAAATGGATTCAACTTTTTGTGAATGCAAAATTACACTCACACCATCAGAGGCCAGCTTGAGGCGCTTTTAAAAACTAAGGCCCACATTTGACTTACTCCTTTGGTGTAACCTATTTTTTTTTAAACGTACTTATAGAGCAGGGCAAGACTAAAACGATAGTAATACCATGTAGAGCAGATCTCTAGTTGCACTCTTAATTTCGTTGAGAGAGTGTTCAATGTAACTTAGTGGAATGAGAGTATTAAGACCTTTCACAAATATAGACACTCGATCTTATACTTAGAAGTAGCATTATATTTAAGATTACCATTTTTTATCTATCTAGGTTTTTATATTGCATCCACCAGTGGTAGTATCTAGATGTTTTTGTTACAGAATTTTTACTGTTCTGATACAGAGGAAGTACAAATGAAAGACGCTTCAGAGCAGATGGAGAAAAACATAGGCAAAGTCTGACCAATTCTAACTCAAGGATTTCCTTCCATTGTAATCCCTAGCCATTGAGGAGGCCTGAAGATCCATATTTCCTCCATTACAGCAGTCTCTAAGTCATACCCTGGAGATCTATTTTGTACTGTCAACCAGCTCAGGACCCACAATGCACCCTTAGGCACCAGCATCACTTGTCTGGAGGAATTGCAGACATATTTCAAAGAAAAAAGTATGCAAATCCAGAAGGACCTTTCCAAATCTTAGGATACGAAGGTGGTGCACCTGGTCACTGGCACAACACATTCCTTCTCAGGTTCTGGCCCACTTGCATATGAAGGGTTTGTCTATATCAGGGGTCGGCAGCCTTTCAGAAGTGGTGTGCCGAGTCTTCATTTATTCACTCTAATTTAAGTTTTCGCGTGCCAGTCATACATTTTAACGTTTTTAGAAGATATCTTTCTGTAAGTCTATAATATATAACTAAACTGTTTGTTGTATGTAAAGTAAATAAGGTTTTTAAAATGTTAAAGAAACTTAATTTAAAATTAAATTAAAATGCAGAGCCCCCCAGACCAGTGGCCAGGACCCGGGCAGTGAGAGTGCCACTGAAAATCAGCTCGCGTGCCGCCTTGGGCACCCGTGCCATAGGTTGCCTACCCCTGGTCTATATAGTGCCTTTCTCTACCCTAGAAGGATGTAAATTCTAATGCACATGAGTGTGTTGCACACAAAATGGCCCATGTGGACCTGCTGGCATGCACTAAAACCTCCCTAGTGTACATTAATGTAGTCCTATTTCAAAAAGTACTATATTAATGTGCACTAGAAAACTTTCAGTGTGCACCAGCAGAATCCACACAGGCCAGTTAGTACATGACTGCTAGTGTGCACTAGAATTTATACTCGTATAGTGTGGAGTAATGCACCATGTAGACAAGCCTTAAGACATCCTTGAAATACTTAAAGGAAATCTGTGCCTCCGCATATGGCTCTGATCTTCTGGCTGGCTTCTAACAGGCTTCCGACAGGTAGCCAAGAATGTTTGGGGCCTTGGCTACAGAAATAATAAATGCATCCTTTATAGAAAGCATCCTCTCCCACAAAATAGTCCAGCTAATACCTTGAAAAACCTCATTTGACATAGCTGAGCTAGCCAGCCATCACCTGCTATCCATTCTACCCTTCCTGGTTAAAGTTTTGGTTATTTTCACCATCCTGGACCATTCCCAGTCTTGTTTTAGACCCAGGTATGACACAGGGAAGGTGATGGTTGGGTTGTAGTTGTAAATGATCTCCTTGCCATGAACAGTGGAAATACTTCCATATCCATACTCCTAGTGCTCTCAGCAAATGTCTCATACAGTCAGTCGTAAAACACTTTTGACAAGCTCCTTTGAGACCTAACAGGTTCCAGGTGTTGAGGGTACCCCAACACAGGGAAGCAGAGTGAGCTGGCTCAGTTCCCTACCCTCCTAGATTTCACAATGGGAAGCTGCACCTCTGCATCCAAGGCTCTCACATGAGCAGTTCCAGAAATCTACAAACTTTAACCTACCTAATTAAAATCCATGAGTGTGGAAAGGAGCTGCTGCTTCCTAAAAGACACTTTGATTTAACAAATACCGTATTTTTCCGTGTATAAGACTATACTTTTTCCTAAAATCCTTAGACTAAAAATTGAGGGTAGTCTTATACACGGAAGTAAGCCCCCTGTTCCCTGCCTTCTGACCCCCCCAACCCCTATCCACCCCCCCACCCCTGAACTCCCCTGCCCTCTCTCCAACACCCCCTCCCTGCCCCTTACCGCGCTGCCAGCACGTGGCTGGATCCGGCGAAGCGGGACCGGGGAAGCGGGGCCGGGCGGCCGGGGCCGGGGACCTGGAGCCGGGCAGCCAAAGAAGCGGGGACGGGTAAGCAGGGACGGGCGGCCAGGGAAGCGGGACCGGGTAAGCGGGGCCGGGCGGCAGGCAAAGCGGGGCCGGGTAAGCGGGGCCGGGCGGCAGGCAAAGCGGGGATGGGTAAGCGGGGACGGGCGGCCGGCAAAGCGGGGACCGGGTAAGCGGGGCTGGGCGGCCGGCGAAGCGGGGACGGGGAAGCGGGGCCGGGCGGGCGGCAGGCGAAGCGGGGACGGGGAAGCGGGGCCGGGCGGCCGGCGAAGCGGGGACGGGCGGCCGGCGAAGCGGGGACGGGCGGCCGGCAAAGCGGGACCGGGGAAGCGGGGCCGGGCGGCAGGCGAAGCGGGGCCGGGCGGCCGGCCGGCGAAGCGGGGACGGGTAAGCGGGGACGGGCGGCCGGTGAAGCGGGACCGGGGGCGCCGGGTGGCTGGGGACGCGGGGAGCCAGGCGGCTGGGGAACCGCGCGGCTGGGGATGCGGGGCTGGGGAGCCGGGGAGCGGGCGGCTGGGGACACGGTGGGTCGGGGACGCGGGGAGCCGGGGCTGGGGGCCGGCGGCTGGGGACGCAGGGCTGGGTGGCCGGTGAGCGGGCGGCTGGGGACGCGGGGAGCTGGGCGGCTGGGGCTGGGGAGCCGGGGGGTCGGGGACGTGGGGAGCCGGTTGGCCGGGGACGCGGGGCCAGGGCAGGAGTCGCGTGGCCGGGGAGGGATGCGGCAGGAGCCGGGCAGGGCCGCCGCCGGAGACCAGCCAGGGCGCATGGCCCTCCTCGGCCCCTCTACCCCTACCTCGGCGTTCTCTTCCTGTGCCTGAGCGGCAAAGTCGGGGGGGGGACAGCTGAAGCGCGGCTGGAGCGGCAAAGAAAACAAAACAAAACAAAAAACCTGAATTTGGGGTTAGAAAAGTTGGGGGCGTCTTATACATGGGGGCGTCTTATATACGGAAAAATACGGGTAATTTGTATCTCTACAGTGCCTTTCATTAGTGGATCTCAAAGTACCTTATAAACATTAATTGATCCTCGCATCACTCTGTGAGGTAACTATGTATTATTTCCATATTACAGGTGAATAAATGGAGGCACAGAGAGGTTGTGATTTGCCCAAGGCCAAAAGGATTGATTGAAGAACAGGGATAGATTCCAGTTCCTCTGACTCCAATACACATATCTAACCATTCCAAGAAACCAGTTACTGCTTCACTGGAAAATAAGTGACCCATGTGGTTCCACTCCCAGATTTGACTGTAGAAAACCCTGTACTGGAAACAGCAAAGTGGAGTGAAACCCTATATCCAATCACCTAAGTCTTGCAGTGTAAAGATACAGGAAGCAGAAATGCAAATGAGTTAATGTTCCCCGAAGTTATTGAAGGAATTAAAAGGGTTTTTCCAATTTATCAAGGGAAGAAGAAATGCTAAAGAGAAAGTAGGTCCATTAATAAAAAAAAATTCATTACAATTCTAAAATGACTGAGCCACTGAACTGCATTTTCCTCCCTAAAACTGGTATTTTATAAGAAAAATAGGGAAAAGTAGGAGGGAAAATTAGAAAGTAATGAAGAGCTTGACAGAAAAGTTATAGATAAAAAATAATAAGAGAATACTGGAAAAAGAAATATGTTGTATATAAATCAGTAAGCCCAGTTAGTATTAGTATACATTCCAGTGTATTAGGGTTTCATTAGTTAATGAACTTCCTGAACCAGTTACTTTTTTGTAAGTCACAGAAAACCTATCCCAAAGATCCTTGCTCTCTTTCTTCCAAACCCCCTTTTTTTCTGACTTCTGCCCTTATATTGCTGGTCTGTGTACTGCAGTATGGATGCCACAGCCCCCGGATTCAAGCCTGTCTTAGAAAATTGTTAACCTTGGGTTGACAATCAGTCTAGACAAGCCACTGCAGGCTGTGGGGAAACCCCAGAGCTCCCAGGCCTCACAGGCAGCGGGTGCTGCCCCACCCTCTTCCTGCAGCAGGGCTAGGATTCTCAGCCCTCCCCTCTCCCCCCCACCTTGGACTTGAGTCCTCCCCTGTCAGCCCCCTCCCCATTATTTTTAGTAAAAGTCACAGACCGATCACAGGCTTCCATAAATATTTGTTTATTGCCTGTGACCTCTCCATGACTTTTTTACTAAAAATAACCGTGACAAAATCTTAACCTTACTCATTGTTCAAATAATTTTTAGAAGGAAGTGCTTCTTCTGGTTTTACAAAAGCTGAGATACTGAACATTCGTTAGAACATACTCTGGGACTGCTTCTAACTGAATCATTTTGAACAGCTTTTTATGCTAGCATAATTTCTACTGGGGTCATTGAATTTAACTCCATGAGACTAGTTCTGCACAGTCATTTTGCCTGAAATGTGTTTTCTAAATGACATCTGGTTTTCAAACTGCCTTTCGTTACATAATAGTGGCTTTAACATCTGTATGAATTTAACTACCAGCAGCAGTGGGTTTTCAGCAAGTGCAGCCAACAATGTTAATTTTTTTGCTCTAAAAGAGCAATGTATTTTCATTAGGCTGCAAAATGTTATGATTTATGTACATTTTAATATGACTCAGAAAGAGAACAGTAAGAAGGCACTTACCCAAGTATGTCATACCCTAATTGGAGAATGAAGGTCCTTAATTTTTCAATAGATTTTGGTTTCAAAACCATAAAACAGATGAAAGTTGTGGTTGAAAGTAAGCCAAACTAAAGAGTTGTTATTAGCACTCCCTTTTTGGGAAGGGTAATTGAGAACTGTAGATTCCAGAGATGGAAAATATCTATTAGATCATCTAGATGCATAGATTCCAAGGCCAGAAGGGACCCTTGTGATCATCTAGTCTAATCTCCTGTATAACACACAATTTCTAGAGCATATCTTTTAGAAAAACATCCAATCTGGATTTAAAAATTGTCCATGATGGAGAATCCACCGTGATTGCTGGTAAATTGTTCCAATAGTTAGTTACTCTCACGATAAACAATTGCCCTCATTTCCTGTCTGAATTTGTCTAACTTCAGCTTCCAGCCATTGGATCATGTTATATCTTTCTCTGCTAGATTGAAGAGCGCATAATTAAATATTTGTTCTGTATGTAGATACCCATCGGCTGTAATCAAGTGCCCCCTTAACCTTTTCTCTGTTAAGCTAAACAGATTGGGATCCTTGAATCTATCACTATAAGGCATGTTTTCTACTTCTTTAATCATTCTTATGGCTCTTAAAATCCTTCTTGAATTGTGGGCACCAGAACTGGTCACAGATTTCCAGTGCCAGTTGCCCCAGTTCCAAATATAGAAGTAGAATAACCTCTACTTCTACTTGAGATTCCCCTGTTTATGCATCCCAGGATTGCATTAGCTCTTTTGGCCACAGCATGTCACAGGGAGCTCCTTCAGTTGATTATTCACCACGACCCTCACATTTTTTTTCATTCACTGCTTCCCAGGATAGTCTGCCATCCTGTAAGTATGGCCTACGGTCTATGTTCCTAGATGTGTACATTTACATTTAGCTTTATTAAAACAAATATTGTTTGCTTGAGCCCGGCTTACCAAGCAATCCAGATCGCTCTGAATCAGTGATCTCTCCTCTCCACATTTTTGTATCATATGTAAACTTTATCATTGATGATTTTGTTTTCATCCTGGTCATTGATAAAAATGTTAAATAGCATAGGACCAAGAACCAGTTTCTGTGGGACCTTAATGGAAACACATCCACTCAATGACAATTCCTTGTTGACAGTTACATTTTGAGACCTATTCGTTAGCCAGTTTTGAATCCATCAATGTGTGCTATGTTAATTTTATATCGTTTTATATCGATTTTTAATCAAAATATTTGGTACTAAGTCAAACGCTTCATAGAAGTTTAAGTATATTACGTCAACTCTTACTATTATCAACCAAACTTGTAATCTCATCAAAAAATGTAGCAAGTTAGTTTGACAAGATCTGTTTTCCATAAACCCATATTGATTGGCATTAATTATATTACCTTCTAGTTCTGTATTAATAGAATCCCATATCAGCATCTCTATTATCTTGTCCAGCATCAATGTCTGGCTGACAGGCCTATAATTACCCAAGTCATATCATTTACCCTTTTTAAAAATTGGCACAATATTATCCAGACCTGCTGATTTAAAAATGTCTAACATTAGTTACTTCTGTTTAACACCCTCCAGAGATACTAGTGGAATGGAAACAGTGTTATCACCATATGATGAGACTATATCAACTGTTTTTCCCGCAAATACAGAACAGAAATATTTAATGAACACTTCTGCCTTTTCTGCATTATTATTAATAGTTCTACCACTTCCATCTAGTAATGGTCCAATATTATTGTCAGGATTCTTTATGTTCCTAATGTATTTAAAAAACTCCTTTTTATTGTCCCTAACACTGCTGGCGCTAGAGTTCCTCTTGTGTCCCTTTGCTTCTCGTATCAATTTTCTGCAGTTCTTAACTTCTGATTTATATTAATTATTATCAACTTTCTGTTTTGTCCATTTGTTTTATTTATATGTATAATTTTTTTATTGTTGCCTTCACTTCTCTAAATAAGATCAGTTTTTTTTATGGGCTTGTGGCTTTTGGGGCATCTATTATGCTGCTCTTCAATATTTCCCAATTATCATTTACATTTTTCTGATTAAATTCTTCCTCCCAGCTGATTTGGCTTAATGGTTTTCAGGTTTTAAAATTGGCCCTATTAAAGCACCAAGTGTATACTGATCTGACTTTTTTCTGCTTGAACATTATAAATGTGATCAGGTCAGGATCACTTGTTCCTAAGCAATCAGTTCCTCTTTATCTATTAATACAAGGTCTAATAACGAATTTCCCCATGTAGCTGCAACACTTCTTGTGTTAGGAAAATGTCATCTATAATGTTTAGAAATTCCAAGATGTTTTAGTGCTAGCAGCATCAGATGTCCAACATATGTCACTCAAATTGAAATTCACAATGATCAAACAGCTTTTTTTCAAGATCATTTTCTTCCAAGTTATCAGTAACTTAGAAACAGGTAATGCCATTTTTGACATAGTGCCACTCTCCCTCCCCTTTTGCCCGCACAGTCCTTCCTAAATAGGTTATAACCATTGATTTTAATATTCCAATAGTGCAAATCATCCCACCGGGTTTCAATAATATCAACTAGATCGAACTTGTGCGCATAAATGAGCAATTCCAGTTCCTCTTTTTTGTTACCCAGGCTCCTGGCATTAGTGTATAGGCAATTCAAGAATTTTTTCTCCATGTTTTCTGGTTCCTTGATTAATTTTGTGCTCAAAATTTAAAATTTGGTCTGAGTTCTTATCTTCCATCTTTTTACCCTCCCCTTTTGCTATTAGTTTAATGCTCTCCTGACTACTCTGGCCAGTTTGCCCCCGAGAAGATTGGTTCCCCTTCTACTGAGGTGAAAGCCATCCAAACTATACAGCCATCTCACCATAGAAGGATGTTCCATAAAATCAAAACCCTACACCGCTTACCTACCAACGGTTCACTTCTAGAATCTCCTGCCTTCTGTCTTCTTTTGCTCATGAGACAGGAACGATCTCAAAGAAGAAGACTTGGATATCCTTCAGTACGCTTCCGAGTTCCCTGAAGTCATCTGTTATCTGTGAGAGATCCCACAAGGCAAGAGCATCCCAGCTCTTTGGCCTTACTATCAGTCTTGACAAGACAGAGGTCTTGTTCCAACGACCACCTCGTTCCAGTGCTCCAGTACCAGCTATCTCCATCCAAAATCAGTAAAGCCAGCCTGGCCTTTTGCTGACTCCGAACAAAAGTCCTTGAGCAACACAACATTCATCTCTCTGCCAAACTGAAGATCTATAGTGCAGTGGTCCTAACATCTCTCCTGTATGGTTCTGAGACATGGACTCTTTATGAACAGCACATTAAACAGTTTGAGCAATTTCACATGTACGCCTTCTGCTGAATAATGAGCATTTGCCAACAGGACAGAGTGACTGTCATAGGTTTATTCCCCACTTTGAACTTTAGCGTCCAAAAGATGGGGACCTGCATGGACCCTTCTAAACTTAAATCCTAGTTTAGATCTGATAATGCTGCCACCAACCAAAAATATAGTGTTTTGGTACACTTTCTGTTCCCCCAAAACTTTCCCTGGGGAACACAGATCCAAACTCCTCGGATCTTAACACAAGGAGAAATTAACCATTCCCACCTCCTTTCCCCTCCCTGACTTTCCCCTCCCTGGGTTGCCTTGAGAGGCTCCACACTGATTCAAACTCCTTGAATCTAAAACAAAGAGGGATTCACCTTCCCCCTCCTCTTTCCCCCCCCACCTATTCCTGGTGAGTCAGACTAATGTACCCTGAGGTCTCAAACAAGGGAAAAAATCAATCAGGGTCTTAAAAAGAAAAACTTTTAATTAAAGAAGGAAAAAGTAAAAACTATCTCTGTAAAATCAGGATGGAAATGCTTACAGGGTATACATCTTATAAAAACTAAGGGGACTCCCCCCCCTTCTAGAATAAACACAAGTAACAGCAAACAGAAATAAAATATTCGTCCAGCAAACACACATTTGCAAATACAGAAATCAATCAAAAGACTAATCCGCCTTTTTCTAATACTCACTATATTGAATAGGAGAGAATATTTCAGGAAGGTTGGAGAGCCTGGATGTATGTCTGGCCTCTCTTAATCCCAAGAGAGAACACCCCCCAAAACAAAGAACACAAAACAAAGACTTCCCTCCACCGAGATTTGAAAGTATCTTGTCCCCTTATTGGTCCTCTGGTCAGGTGTCAGCCAGGTCTACTGAGCTTGTTAACCCTTTACAGGTAAAAGAGACATTAACCCTTAACTATCTGTTTATGACAGTGACCAATATTAAGGTCCTTGAGAGAGCAAACACAACCAGCATTGAGGAAATTCTACTGAGAGCACAACGTAGGTGGACTGAACATATCATCAGAATTGAAGACTACCGCCCCCCAAAACAGATCCTGTACGGGGAGCTGAGGTATGGCAAAAAGAAAGGGTCATCCATATAAGTGCTTCAAAGATAACTTGAAGAGCAGTCTCCAGTGGGCTGGCATCAATCTCAAATATGCATAGCATAGCCATGATGAGAATTGCGACAATATTGTCATTATCAGTGATGGACTACTACTATCCCACAAGACAGTGTCATTAGTGCCGATATGAACCATCACCAATGGAATGTTGCCTGTCGACATTAGAAGCCTATCCAGTCTTAGAGTGATGTCTCATGCCTTGGCTCAGGAAGACAACACACTGTCCTGTTGTCCACTTGTCCCTTGCAGAATGTTCTTTCAGTTCTTCAGAGAATTGAATCTCCAACAACTATCATTTGTCTTCTTTGGATAGTTGGACAATTCTTTGTGGGCAAGCTTAATTTTCTTACAGGTTGGGCCGAGTTGCCATCCACGTGTGCCCAGTACAGCTCTCTCGTCTGTTGGATTTGCCTGATCTTGAGAGGTTTCTTCGATATTTCCACATTGAGGACCTGGTATCTATTTATATTTGTAGCTGTGTGGAATTCCTCTTGCATTTCTTCTCTCTGGGGACCACAGCCTGCCCATCCCCATCTGTCTCCTGGCATGTAGAATGTCGCCTTGAATTCTTGCCTCTGTTGCTTACAAATCTCCTGGCCTGCTTTCTGACTTCCTCTTTCTCCCCGATTCTTTGGTGGCCACCTTCATTCTTCCTTGAACCTGGAGTACTGTGGTTTCCAAACCTTGCTGCCGAGGTACTCGAGGTACAGCTACTGTGATTCTCAATAGCTTCTCAAGATGCCCCTGCAATCCAAGAATTCTCCAGGACAGCCACCAGCTTACACTTTGTGTACAGGACATCCCTTCTGGCTGCAGGCAGGAAAGAGAACATGGTACAACCATTTCAGGTCTCTATCGTTGGCCATCTTGATATCACACACACTGCTGAATCTGGAGGGAAAGTCTCTAAAATGCCTTTTCTCAACTTCCTCCAAAACTCTCCTGTTAGCTGCTTCTGTTCTTGGCTCATGTGATCTCCTTGCCAGTAACTTTTTATAACAAGTTCTTCCCTGCTTAGAGGAGCTCAGCTCAACCCCTTCACCACCTGGGAGCAATTAACTTCTGTCTTCAAACAGCTGGCAGCTGCTCCAAGGGTTAGAGCCTCAGGGCTTTTAGCAAGGCACCCTTCTTACTCACGGCCCACAGCCCAGCTATGCAGCCTGTACACAGAGAATGAACAAACAGTCAACCAAACAAACAACTGGCAGACTATATGCACCACTCACCAAATCCCACTATCTTCAAGCACTGAGTCTGCAGCTACCCCCTCCAAAACTCTCCTTTTATCTGCCTCTGTTTGTGGCACATCTCTTTGCCAATGCAGAATTGTTCTCTGTTGTGCTTTTACTGGTGGTTTGTCTAGCCCAGTTTTGCAAGTACCACTCAGTAGGGGTTTCATCACCCCTCTGGGAAACTGTTTCATAGGCTAATAACTCTTATGTAAGGAAGGTTTTCCTAATACTCAGCCTAATTGTCCCCTTTAGATTCATGCCACTGATTCTATTTATAACCCGCCCCCCTTTTTAGCTATGCTGAATAATTCCCCTCCCTTCTATCTCATACAGTTATAATCTGTATTGGTGGACTTTGCTTACCATTAGTCAGTCTTCACTTAACCAGGCCAAACATATATTTCCTTGTAAATCAGTCTATCCAGCCACTAATCAATTATTGCTTTTATGTGAATATTCTCTGGTTTGTCATCATCTTCCTGGTAAGAGGCAGGGTCTTCTCAGTGAATGGCCTTCACTTCTGGAATTATTTTCTCCTCCACAAAGCCCTAATGGCCTAACAAAGCTCGTCTTTGTTACCCTTTAAGGAATGATGCAAAGCCCATCTGTGTAACTATAGCTGGTTGGTGAAAAATATATTACCCTTAAGTGTGGCTTCTGTTATACCTGGGAGTTAGGCCTCTAAGTTTGACCAGTAGAGCTTAGAAGTATTTCAGAAGGTCTGTTCTCTTCAGGGTACCATCCTCAGCCACTTGCTATTCTTAACCACTAACCCTTGATAACCCACCTACCCAAAAACACTTTTCAAGGATCATTGTCACACAACTACATTTAAGGGGAAATTTAGTCGTTGGATTTCAGCATAGCTATTACACCTGTTCCGTCATGCCTTGAAGGTCAAGAATTCTTCTCCAGACTTCCTGACTGCCCTTTCAGAAATGTCAGTCACTGGTATGTAACATTGTACTGTTACTGTGGTCTTTTCTACTCAGACTAAATTATAACTACATCCAATTTTACTTTTCTGAACAGTCTTAGAATATTTCTTCTAATTTCTTTTGTTCAAAATATTCTTAATAAATGTCCTTTTTTAAAATCACCCACACAGTTTTTCTGGCTACTTTCAAGTCTGTTCTCACCAGATGTTCTAAGCTTTTGTGACAATGAAATACAGCCACTGTAATACGTGCTATGAAGAAAAAGCTTTGAGAACTGAGATTTTTTGCTAAGAGGCACAATTACTTTCATTTATATCTTTCCAAATGTGGAATACATTTTTATATATTTTTGTTTGAAAACAGATTACTTTCTGGGGTTTACACTGCCTGAACTTTAGAAATAGTGATATTTTTCAAAGCTAGTTATAAAACAGCATTATCACCTTGTTAAGATTTAGTAGAATATGGAAATTTTAGTGGGAATCTTTTTATTATGTATCAAGCTGCAAGTCCCCCATCCTCCAAGGAAGGAACAGACCCCAAGTTAACATCCAAACGCATTCCCTTCCTGGGGTTTGGCTTTATTAGTAACCTCAAAACAATAATACAACAGAAAACATAGTCTCTGCTTCCTCTGTGCCTAGCTATCACAGGAATACCTCTGTCCTAACTCTCCATTCCCTCTGTCTAGAAAGTCACTGCCACCTCCCATATGTCTAGAGTTTAAGTTCATGAGCCACATTTGCCCCTGTGTAAAGCGGAATGTCAGTGCCTTTATGCAGGGTTCTAAAACTTGCTGACAGGATGAGTTACCAGAAGAGTCCTGCTGCTCTGTTACATTTTCACAAAGTGCTAAACTAGTATAGCTCTGTATTGTGTGGGCAGTAATGTATTTAAAGATGTCAGCAATTTGAAATTGTTTCTTTTGAAAACATGAGTTGCAGTGGATTCCCATTCTTTTGTCTTAACTTTGGGGACAAGACTCAGACAGAACTTCCAAAGTGTTTTAAGGGTTACATATATCTCTCTTCCCCCTCTCAGAATATGGTACATTCTGCCACTGCTTCATGGATTTCAGAACCCCTAAATGTACAAACTGATGTCAGTTCTCTTTCAGTTGCTACTAGCACTTAAAGGTTCGCCACCCTGTTCTTTTTTTTTCTGTACACCTGGTGCATCAAGTGAGCCTCAGAAACTGTACATTCTCTGTATCAGATTAATCTAAAGTAGTGCTTGTGAATGGAGGGCATAAGAATCAGCTAATGTAAGCAGTGTGCTAAGATTTTGGAAAGTGTATTGAGGCCACCGTATGAAGGACTTTTCTTGAGCCCCTACTTAACTTACGTATCCACACGCTATTCGAGAGTCACAGTTTTGGTGGCTAGACTTGCTTGCTTTGGAACGAACACACTAGAGGCTGTGTCAAACCTTTTTACTGGTTAGCCCTTTTATAATGGCTGTGACAAGGGTTTGTTGCCCTACTTTCTGTCCATTAGACATCTTTCCTTAACTTGTTCTTTACTCTCAAGTTTTTTTCAGATATTTTGAAAAGTTGTTTTTTTTAATTTTCATACCTTAATCACAAGAAAACTACAATAGAAGATTGTGTCAGGAGCAAAATATTGTTGTATCAGTTTACCGTCACACATCTGGCTTCCCATTACAATACAATTTCTGATGCTTCAGTATTCCAGTGTGGTAGTTTTGATGCTTCAAGACCATCTGCCACCTATTTCTCCTATGTAGCAGAAGGTCTACCTTAGACTTGGCTTCGTAGACATTTGTGGAATTGGACTCTGTCTTCCATATCTTTTTGGCTTTATCCCCCCACAAAAAATCAGCCAGCTTGGTCCTGACTAGTTTGCCCTATTTTCAACCTTTGCCTATGTTCCTCTTTAATCTCTGTCATTTGAGGCTTCTGTGCTTGGTGTACATCAGTCTCCTCCTCCTCCTGAGCCCCCTGAGTCTAGCAAACTCAGACTTAGTGTAGATTCCTCCATATATGTCCCTGGAGGTAGGGCTTGTATCCAGTGAAACACTTGTCTCCTAATGACCTCCAGGCATTTCAGGGAATACTTTACTAGCTAGCAGAGGTGTTAAACCTTTCTTCATTTGGGGAAGATGCTCATAATAAATTTGCTATTTTTCAGTCCAGCAGTAATGTGAATTAGATTGTGTCTGCACAAGTGAGAGGACTGGTAGATAGATGGAGCTTGGCTGGGGAAGGTGAGGGGGATGAGGATAATGATGAATGAAAGAAACTCATGCTGCTAGAAAACCCAACAAAATGTTTTCTGCCAGCAGACAAAGTGAGAAAGTGATGACCTTGGGTGACAAAACACAGTTGCTGCTCATGATTTTCCCCAAACCTGGCAGAAAAGTTATGCAAGGCCTGGCTGCTTCCACATAATTTATCTTGGACTAGCCACAACACACGTCTTTTAGCCCCATGACCACGTCGTCATGCAACAGATATTTCCACTGTTCAGTCATGCCATCTTACAAGATTCCTTTAAGAACTGGTGAATGTATTTCTGTGGGATCACAACACAGTGCTAATGGAGTCACCGTCTGAGCCTTTAGCAGAGTGCTTTTTATTTTGCCTGCCACTAAAGAAATTGTAAAATCTGTGGATAAAAGGCACTGGATAAGAGCTAAGTATTATTATTTATTTTTACTGTTTTGATTTTTAATTCCAATTAGATCTTTGAGAAGAGTAGGTGAAATGCAGTCTTTAATGACTGATCCACCATTCACTGTAAGTTATCTTTTGTTCTCTTTGCAAATTTATAACTAAATTGTTGTCTGAGTTCCACTTGGTTCAGACCATCGTCCTCCAAATATTTTTTTACCACACTTCATTTTGATCCAGGGAAATTTAGAATCCAGACCTTTTTAGATGTCAAAACAGTTTTAGGATTTTATTTTTTTAGGATTAAAACATTTTAGGACATCACTTAAACATTGTCTGTTGGGTATCACTATAAGGGAAATGACATCTGTACACATCTATCTAAGTGGGTTTATATATACAGTATATATAGCTATATATAAAAGACCTGTTTATACATTAATCAGGATGACAGGACATCAGTATTCCTGTATTCTCTCCTGTGTTTTCCTACCTAGCAACTACCTCAATAGTCTCAGCTTTCTTCACCCAAGTAATCTTTAAGGAGTATTTATCCAAACAGGCTCTCACATGCATTGCTGAGTGTTTAGAATATGACCCACACTGAGTGAGCATTAGAATTCAGTCATCTGTAGTAAAAGTGGCTTGTCTGTTTGCTTGTGTCTGGTGCAGATATTGGCCAAGCTGCCAGTTGGAACTCAAAGCACACTTTCTAGAAGCTTTATTGTTTAGAGTTGGAGGGCAGTCAGATGCCCAGTTTAGTAAGGCAGTGTTTGTTTAATTATTGCAACTCTTAATTTCTTAATGGTTGCTGCTTGCTAGTAAGGTTGAGAGCTGTGGAAGCAAAGAAAAAAAGGAAGTTGCTTAACTGTAATTTGCTGTTCTCATACCTTGTTTCTCCCTTCAATCTACACTCTTTCTCTCTCTAATGTCTTTAGCGTTTGGAATCTGTGTTTGTTGCTCTGCATGAATTGGAAATAGCAGGCTTATCTATCTTTGCTTTTTAAGCATAGTCTCAGTACCTGAACCTATAGGCTTATAACGCTCTGTTTAAACATTCACTACAAAGTGATTTTTGTATGTGCATTGCATTAAACTTACTGAGAATTTATGGAAGAAGCATAGTTGGAGAGCTGCAGTTGACCAGGTAAATAACCTTGTTTTACTCTAAATAAGGATCAAAACTTTCGTGTCTTGTAGCACGTTAAGCTTAAAACATTAATCAGAAACTTGGTATCCAGCCTGACAGTATTTCTGATTTATAGGCAGAGGATTTAGTAAGCAGTTTTACTATACGGGACTGACCTTCTGTTCCATATACAGTATTTGATGAGAGTAGGGGAAATTGGTCACAATTTGTTATTAATGCAGCACTGGAACATTTGTAATGCAGCAGCAAGGTCACTTTTGATTTCTGCAGCCTACATAATATTTAGATGGGTCCAGCTCCAAGCTATCAAGGCTTATGGTGTGTTCATTGGAAGCTTTTATGAGCCTCATGCCATTCCTTCTGTGGGATATGACCTGATTTCATTGGTAGTCTCTGAATGTAAGAGGCCAGCTGCAAGCATATCCTGCAAAAATGATTAGCCAATAATGGTGCACTGGGGTGTAAAATAGCAGTTGTAATAACAGATTACTCCATTATGCTTCTTCATTGACTGAATAAAGACCTGATTGAGTGAAGAATGTAGAAAAATGTACTCTTCTGACTTAAATTTAAAGGATTTGATAAAATAACAAATTTAGGGGTAAGAGGAGTGCCATTAAATTGAAACCAGAGAGATCTGCAAATTAGAATTTGAGTAATTTCCTATAGTCTCCAAAGTTCCTATAGTCTCCTATAGTTTTCCAAAGTGCTATAACTAACAAAAGGAATTGTGAATCAGCTGCCTTTAACATAATTTATAGACCTAAGGTAATTTTATGCAATATTCAGGTTTGTGGGAACAAAGGAAGCAGTAATCATATCATAGTTTTGAGACTTGTATTGTCATATGTTATAAACCAAAATTAAATAGTTATACTTATTTATAAACATTGTCTCATTCCTAGTAAACCTAGTTTTTGCTCACCACAGACTAGGGGTCTGAAGAAATACTAAGGAGATTAGAATAATATTTTAAAGTAATCAATTTTGGGACATAGCTTTAACCAGTAAGGAAGGTTTGAAGGCTTCTTATTCCTTTAGCTTTCCTTTGCTTATTTACACATAAATTTACTGTGGTTAAATACTTGCTTTCTTGATGGTTTGAATTTGCATTAGGTTGCCTAATGCAGGCATTCACTCTTACTTAAGAAACTTGTTAGTACATTATATTTAATCACTTACAGACTTGTTAACATTTTGCTTTTGAAATGTGGGACTATTTCCATTATATCTTCTCTGCCTGATCAGATCCTGAATGTCACAATGTCACTGTGTCATGGTGCATTGTCACCAGCTGAGGGTAAGTAACTAGGAGCATCTTTTCTCCTCCCCGACACACAGCATCACAGAGAGAGGGGGCAACTGAGCAATCAAGATATTTTTTAAAAAATAAGGCCAAAGTAGTTACATCAGTATATTCTGATGTCCTCACTGAGCTGCGATTTACATCAGCTAAGCAGGACAAATGAGGCTGCATTCTAATGGAATATATTCACAGGTATAAAAGACTGTGTCCTACAGTTCAATATTTGCATTTTGGTTTATTGCACTTCAGGATGAATTTTTCAGAACATCCCTGTGCATTTGCAGAAATAGTCTCCCAGGCTGAAGCTCCCACCTGCTCCTTTAGAGAGCCGTGGCAGCATTGCACCAATATATTTCTCCTTTCTGCACTTGAGTTTTGTTTTTGTTTGTTTTTTCGTTCCTGCCTCAGTCAAATAGTTCGCCAATCCTAACACTTCTTCCAGAAGTGGCTTTTTGGAGGCAGTATTTCCTGTGTATGGCTCATCTGGAACACTTTCTCCTTTCTTTCTCCCCCCTCTTCCTGGTGTGTAACTCCTCACTTATTTTATCCTCTTTTCTCATTTTCCACACCACCCATGAATAAAAAAGGCCATTCTGGGTCAGACCAGTGGTCCATCTAGCCCAGTATCCTGTCTTCCAACACTGGCCAGTGTGTCAGATGCTTCACAGGGAATGAACAGAACAGGGCAACTATCAAGTATGGTATCTGTTCTTATCAGTGTAATGGACTGAATCACAGAACAGTGTGCGTTACTTTGCATTTATCAACATTGAATTTACTCTGCTGTTTTGTTGCCCATTCACTCAGTTTTGTGATATTCTTTGTAACTCTTTGCAGTCCGCTTCGTACTTAACTGTCTTGAATAATTTTGTACAGTCTGTGAACGTTGCCACCGCACTCTTTACCCCCTTTTTCAGAATAGTTTTGAATAAGTTGAACAGCACAGGTCCCAGCATAAATCCTTGAGGGACCCTGCTATTTGCCTCTCTCCTCTGAGACAACTGACTGTTTCTTCTTATCTTTTAACTAGTTACTGATCCATGAGAAGACCTTCCCTCTTATCTCATGACTGTTTACTTTGCTTAAGAGCCTTTGGTGAGGGACCTTGTCAAAGGCTTTCTGAAAGTCCAAGTACACTATATCAACTGGATCGCCTTTGTCCACATGCTTGTTGACGTCTCAAAGAATTCTAATAAATTAGTGAGGGCCCTTTACAAAAGGCTTGTTGACTCTTCCCCAACATATTGCGTTCTTCTGTGTGCGATCATTTTGTTCTTTACTATAGTTTCAACCGATTTTCTTGGTACTGAAGTTTGACATTCTGGCCCGTAATTGCCAGGATTGCCTCTGGAACCTTTTTTAAAAATCGGCATGACATTATCTATCCTCCAGTCACCTGTTACAGGGGCTGATTTCAACAATAGGTTACATAGCACAGTTAGTAGCTCTGCAGTTTCATATATGAGTTCCTTCAGTACTCTTGCACAAATACCATTTGGTCCTAGTGACTTATTATTGTTTAACTTTTTGGTATGTTCCAAAACTTCCTCAACTCCTCCATCTGGGGCAGTTCCACAGATTTGTTACCAGAAAAGAATGGCTCAGGTGTGGAAATCTTCCTTAGATCCTCTGCAGTGAGGTGCATTTAGCTTCTCTGCAATGGCTTTATGTTCCTTGAGTGCTCCTTTAGCACGTTGATTGTCCAGTGACCCCACTGATTGTTTGGCAGGCTTCCTGCTTCTGAAGTTCTTAAACACTTTTGCTGTTAATTTTTGCTAGTTGTTCTTTAAATTCTTTTTTAGTCTGCCTAATTTTACTTTTATACTTGACTTGCCAGGGTTAGCACTCCTTTCTATCCTCTTACCTACAGTTTGACTTCCAGTTTTTAAAGGATGCCTTTTTGTTACTAACCACCTCTTTTACTGTGCTGTTTTGCTGATGTGGCATTTTTTGGTTCTTTTGTTGTTTGTTTGTTTTTTATTTGGGATATACATTTAGTTTGAGCCTCTGTTATATTTTTTAAATAGTTTCCATGCAGCTTGCAGGCATTTCACTTTTGTGACTTGTTTCTTTTAGTGTCCATTTAACTAACTTCTGTGTTTAAAAAAAAAAATCTTGTTTTTGAAGTTAAATGTTACTGTGTTGGGTATCTTTGGTATCTCCCTACAAAGCTATTAGCGGTTCAGCTATATTCACCTCTTGGACCAGATCCTGTGCTGCACTTAGGACTAATTGCCTCTCCCATTGTGGGTTCCAGGACTAGTGCTCCAAGGAGTAGTCATTAATGGTGTCTAGAAATTTTCTCTCTTCATCCCTTCAGTGACGCCTGGTAGACCAGGTGCCACCTCATGCCAAGCCCCCTAGGTCTCAACTGAACACTAACCAATACATAGCTGGAAGCCAGTCTGGCTCATCTCTGTGTTAGTATTGTTAAAATAGATGTTAAGTTTATAAGTATGTGTTTAGACTTTATGAAATGCTTGTAGGATGTTGCATATTAAGGCTGTCAATTAATCGTCATTAACTCAAGTGATTAACTCAAAACAAATTAATTAGATTAAAAAAATAATTGCGATTAAACAATAAGAGAATACCAATTGAAATTTATTATGAATATTTTGGATGTTTTTTCTACATTTTCAAATATATTGATTTCAGTTACAACACAGAATATAAAGTGTACAGTGCTCACTTTATATTATTTTTTATTATAAATATTTGCACTGTAAAAAAGATGTACAAAAGAAATAGAATTTTTAAGTTCACCTCATACAAGAACTGTAGTGAAATCTCTTTATTGTGAGAGTTCAACTTACAAATGTAGATTTTTTTTGTTACTTAACCGTACTCAGAAACAAAGCTATGTAAAACTTTGGAGCCTACAGGTCCATTCAGTCCTACTTCTTGTTTAGCCAATCACTAAGACAAACAAGTTTGTTTACATTTATCGGAATTAATGCTGCCCACTTCTTATTTACAGTGTCACCTGAAAGTGAGACCAGCATGGCACTTTTGTAGCTGGCGTTGCAAGGTATTTATGTGCCAGATGTGCTAAACGTTCGTATGCCCCCTCGCGCTTAGGCCACCATTCCAGAGGACATGTTTCCACGTTGCTGATGCTTATTAAAAAATTAACGAATTACTTAAATTTGTGACTGAACTTCTTGGGGGAGAATTGTACATCTCCTGCACTGTGGTTTTACCCACATCCTGCCATATATTTCATGTTATGGCAGTCTCAGATGACGACCCAGCACATGTTTGATTTAAGAACACTTTCCTTGCAGATTTGACAAAACGCAGAGAAGATACCAATGTGAGATTTCCAAAAATAGCTACAGCACTCAGCCCAAGGTTTAAGAATCTGAAGTGCCTTCCAAAATCTGAGAGGGACGAGATGTGGAACATGCGGTCATAGGTCTTAAAAGAGCAACATTCTGATACAGAAACTACAAAACATGAACCACCAAAAAAGAAAATCAACCTTTTGTTCGTGGCATCTGACTCATATGATGAAAATGAACATGCATCAGTCTGCACTGCTTTGGATTGTTATTGATCAGAACCCATCATCAGCATGGAAGCATGTTCTTTGGAATTGTGGTTGAAGCATGAAGAGGCCTTCTAATGTTTAGCATATCTGGCATGTAAATACCTTGCAACGCCAGCTACAACAATGCCATGCAAATGCCTGTTCTCACTTTCAGGTGACATTGTAAATAAGAAGCGGGCAACATTATCTCCCGTAAATGTAGACAAACTTGTTTGTCTTAACGATTGGCTGAACAAGAAGTTAGGACTCAGTGGACTGTAGGCTCTAAAGTTTTACATTATTTTATTTTTGAGTGCAGTTACGTAAAAAAAAAATTCTAGATATCGTGAAAGTGCAATTTACAAAAAGAGATTGCACTACAGTACTTATGAAGTGAATTGAAAATTTTATTTTGTTTATCTTTTTTACAGTGCATATATTTGTAATCAAGAATAATATAAACTGAGCACTGTACACTTTGTACTGTGTTGTAATATATTTGAAAATGTAGAAAACATCCAAAATTATTTAAATAAATAGTATATATTATTATTTAACAATGATTAAAACTGCAATTAATCATGATTATTATATGCAGTAGGGCTGTCAAACGATTACAAAAATTAATCTCACGTATAACATCTGTACCCCATATTATAAAGCGATATTAAGTGTTTGCATTGTAATCCTCTGTGATTGTGCAAGTCATCAAACAGGAAAGGAGCATTAATTATTGTAAAATGCTGGCTTCCTACAGAGGGTGTTAGGTCCTGCCCACCAAGAAGGCCCACTGAAACAAAATGAGACATTGTGAAACATCAAAGAACAAAGACTTTGTTAATTGTCTTCCGCTGCACTCCCCTCCAAGAAGAGGAGACATGCGGGTGCACTCATCCCATCCGCTTGAACTCTGGGGGGGAAGAAGCTCTGGGGGCCCCACACAGCCCCCTCCAGCACTCCCCAACTGAAACTGGTCTGTTTAACACTCTACTCCTGGGGGAATCTTTTTTGCTGTTGTCTGTATTGTTGACATACTTGTTGACAGGTATTTTGAAATAAATTACCCAAAAAATTGAAACTGGAGTGATTATGTTGTGTTATTTTGACAAAATATGCAGAATTTTTAATTTTTTGGCACAGAATTCTCCCAGGAGTAACTGTGACAGTAAGGTGCCAGACAAAGACAAAGCTTGAGCAGCCAGTAAGGGAGTGCAGGTGCGGGCTAAAGATGGTGGCATAGTTTTGTCTTTGTCTGTCATCCTCTGGTCATCCCAAATGATGTAGTAGGGGATAATGGTTCCTTCATTTCTCCTGCTTCCCCCAACAGAGTCCTGATGGTTAGTTGCTACAAAGTCCATTGTGCTCTGAGCAAAAAGCTTTCCTCTTATGACTAGTACCCAGCTTCCTCTGCAGTGTCAAGCAGAGCTAGTGGGACACTGATCAGTGAACTCACCTGCACACCACACCAAGTTCACAGATGCCTTTGGCAAAGAACTTTTTGGCATCCCACCCTCAATCTTGAAGTCAGAAGGAGAAAATAGCCAACAATATGGACACTTTAAAAATAAACCCTGTAAATAAGTTTGTCTTTAGCCTGTGAACCCTTTATGGGAGGGATTGTCTCTTTTCTGTATTTGTACAGTGCCCAGCACAACTGGACCTAAATCCTGACTGCAGCCCTTGGGTGCTAGTATAATACAGTATAAATATTTATTATTACAGCTGATGATGATGATTATGATAACAATAAAAATCACCCTTGAGGCACACACTTAACACAGTTTAGCCTTCAGCAGCTCTATTAAACTAAATGTGTATTCATAGTGTATTTTTTGTGTCTTTTTTCCATTCTAGTTCTGCAACTCCCAGCTTCATTCTTTTCCTATATCTCTACATCTGAATTTCTACCTTTGTCATTTCTCTCTCTCTCTCATTTGTCACTCACCATTCACACTTTTTCTAGGGTCTCCATTAGGTGTGACCAGGTGTCCCAATTTTATAGGGACAGTCCCAATGTTTGGGTCTTTTTCTTATATAGGCTCCTATTACCCCGCCCCTCCCCTATTACCCCGATTTTTCACATTTGCTGTCTGGTCACCCTAGTCTCCATACTCCTTCCTTTCCTTTATTTTTAGTCTGCGCTTGGGCACCATTTAAAGTAAGTAGCAAAGTGTATTCCTTATGTTTAATATGGTGTATACCTATAATACCACAGTGTGGAAACTATCAAGACTTTAATGGCATTGAGTGTGCATGTGTGTACATATATATGTATGTATTGATACGTACTTATCCAACTCTGCTAAGAGATCATCTTTTGAAAGAAGGAAAAGAGAGAAATGTCTATTTGTGCACATTGATCGATCTCTCAAGATATTGTGTGTGTGTGTGTGTCTGTACATGAGTGTGCACACACACACATACCTCTCTCTTTCCTTCCAGGCCCACTCCCCAAGGGGTGGGTTTTTGGCTTAGTGCATGATCTTCAGGACCCTTCATCCTGCCTTCCAACTTTGGGGCTTCTGTCTCATGGCAGGGTAGGATGATTCAGTGAGTTTGTTTGAAATGTGGTCTAATATGGCACAAGAGGCTCTGGGGTATAAAACTCTAATTATGACCATTCGAAAAGGTGGTCTCCACATGTGAGGGAAGTGAACTTGATGTATGTCTTAAGTGGCTGTCAAGACTTAGAAAGTGCCAATTCAGGGAGGTAACGAACTGTAGAGATATTTAAGAAGAATTTCAGGGTAACCTCTGATATGAAGTGCCCTAGATCTCAACCTATGCATAAGGCTTCTCCTGCTGCACACCTGGTCATGTGAATTTACACCCTTTTGGGTCAGCTGGTTTCAGAACAGTGAGACAATCAGTGGGACAGTATAGCCAAATGTAGAACTTCCTTATGAAATATGAGACATCTGGTGACCTTGCAAAAATTATGTTGGTGACAAATGAAAATTTGGTCATTGTTATTCCTGTTTGCAAAAGTGAGTAATGTTTCAGTGATGTCTCTTGTTTCTAGATCACCTCTCTTGTGACACTCCAGCTTTTAACCTTGGTTGGCCATGATGACCAGCTTGATGGACCAAAGTACAAATGTACTGTCTCTCTTGACTTCATCAGGGCTATTGCAAGGTAAGATTGTTAAATAGCATTTAATGTTGCATGCACCGAACTGTATAAAAGGTTTAGATTTCAAAACCAATTCTTTGTTTAACCATTTATACTGGCTTCCTGCAGTGCACAGTGATACAGGAGTTGTACTTGTTGATCCTTTTCTCTCCATTCTTCAACTCAGTACTGAGGGGCTGTCAGCTGCAAAGCATTCAGTAATAGAGAATCTCATGGCCTGTCACAGGGTGGATGTTAGTGGTCTCTTAGAAAAGCATGCAGATTCCTTCCTTGCCAATGGGCTGACAGTGAGAGGCTATGACATTGTTAGCTACAATCTTCATGGAAAATGTGGCAGAGCCATTTATGCGAAATCTGATATTTATGTGGAGGCCCTACCAACTACTTTGCCTTACTGTGATATTGTAAGAGTTAGTCAGTTTGAAGTTGCAAATGTTTATAAGCCTGCTGATGTAGCCTGAAACACCCCATCTTTACAAACACTTCAACATCCATCCATCTGTTAGGGGCTTCAACAGTCACCATACCTCCTGGGGCTATAAGAGAATCTGATAAGAATGGATGGGATCTCAGACTGGGCTTCTATAAATGATCTATAGTTCTTTCATTTCCTTAAGCAGCCAGCCACTTTTTCTCTGCATGATGGAAGTACTGCTGTTCTCCTGACCTCAGCTGGGACATCTCCACAGGGGGCTGTGACATTACACTCCATGTTCTTCATAGAAATATTGATATGATATAATATGGTATAACTAAGATATACTTTATGCAAGATGGCCCATTTGAGGTATCATTTGAAAGGTCATGATTTACTGAATGTGTTTATCCAATTTGTATGCATGTATCATTTTTGTATCTGAAGCTGGAAATATTGATCATGTCTCTGTATTTCAAATGTGCTACGTTGGATGAGGCCAAACAATGTTAGTGGCTTACTGAAGAAATGCGCACAAGCATAAGGATTACCCCAGGAACTGTGTGCAACAGAAACCTCTCAGAGATAGCTCGACACAATGGGAACTGCTTGACCCAGGTCAGATAGCTTCATACAGTGGGAACTGTTTGACCCAGGTCACAGCAAAAAAGCTTTCCAGCAAGTGGGGGGAAGATGTAAAAGAGGGATACTGACAACAGGAGAGGACCTCACTCTCCCTACAACACACCTGAAATCACCTGAGGAACAAAGACCGAACTCTGGGAAGTGATGGTCCCAGGCTGGAAGGATTTGTAGCCTGTGTAAGAAAACCTGGGAAAGCCAAGGCAACTTATGCCTTAAGAATCTGCCAGCCTGTTTATCATTCAGAGTGAGAATTTGCTAATTTGTATCGTACCTATCTAGTGTGTTAAGCTCAGTTTGCATGTTTTGTTTCATTTGCTTAGTAATCTGCTTTGTTCTGTTTGCTATCCCTTGAACCACTCAAAATCTCCCTTTTATAGTTAATAAAATTTGTTTTGTTTATTATTAAACCCAGTAAATACAATTTCTAACAGGAGGGAGCAAGAAGTCATGCACATCTCTCTTCACATTGAGGAAGAGGGCGGATTTTTATGAGCTTGTACTGTGCAGATTTTTCTATACAGTGCAAGACAATATTATTTTGGGTTTATCTCCCAAAAGGGGTGTGCACGTGAGTGCTGGGGGAGTCCTCTCACACAGAGCTGACTTCAATCTGTGACTGCAGCAGGGTCTGGCCCTACCTGTGTGTGTGTGCTGCAAGAGGCCGGAGAGCCTAATTCAGCAAAGCAGGGAGCGGGAACCCAGGCTGGTTGAGCAGGAAAGGCTCAGTGAAATCCTAGTACATCAGGTGGCATGCCAGAAGGGGGGTCTGACTCATCACAGGGGCCAACAGTTACCAGCCTCCTGTGGAGTTCTTGGAAACTTCACACACAGCCAGTACCTGTCCCCTTCTGCCCCATTCTTATTCTGATAGGAGTGACAGTCTCCATAATAACCACTATACCTAGATTATGGTGGAATTATAGAAGGGAAGACTGGAAAAAATTGTCAGTTGATCAATGAGTACATAGTGTGCATACCTCATAATATTCCGAAGAAAACGCTTACACTTGCTTCTCAAAAGCAATCTTTAAAGCGGCCACTAAATCTACCACTTTTGGCTAACAAAAGACTTACATAGCCTGCTTAGATGTGGAATGCATAGAACTTCTGAAGACGTGTGAAGAATGTGGTAACTTAGAGACAGCAAACCATTGACAACCTCTATGCCTGTTGCAGGGAATGTTGGGAATAAGTTACATCAACTACGGATGTGACAAGGTCTAGCAGGAAAGCACAGTCATTCAGAAGGAAGCTTGGCGCAGCACAGAAACCACTAACCACACACCAGAGGAAAGTGTCCTCAAACAGCATCACCACACAGCTAACCAATATGACAAAAGCCAACAGGGACATGCCATTTGAGGAATCAGTAAAGAGGGAATGGCACCCATAAAGACTGTCTCCACCTTCATGTGAATACGACATCTTTCAGTCTTCATCCACTGAAGATGTAAAGAGAGCACTGCTGAAAGCAAGAAAAACACGTGGCCTTGACAAGATTGCATCAGAAATTCTGTTCCATCTTTGTAAGAAGAGCATAAAATCATTGTCAACAGCTATACCAAAACCAGGAAAGCACCAGTCCATTCCAGCTAGCTACCATAGGATAATCACTTCTGAGCTGTACTTACAAGCTTTTGGAGCAACTAATTTTGCAAAGAATCATGCCCACAGTAGAACAGGATCTGAGTGATGAACAGGGCAAGGTTCCAGACCTAGTTCTTGCTCTTACCACCTGTACAAAAAATGGTTTTCAACAGAAGGAAAAAAGACAAGAGGCTGTGTTTCTTGACTACTGTCTGGCACATTGGTCTGTTGATCATGATGTCAAAGATGTTACCTCAATGGGTTGTTATAATTACGGAAATTATCTTTTGAAACAGACAATTCCAGGTGATACTAGAAAATAAACTGAGCACATGGAGGATCTGGAAGAACAGATTCCCTCAGGAATCTGTTTTTGCCCTGCCTTTTTTCAATATATTTACAGAAAGATCTACCTCCAACAATCTCAAAGCCATTTAACTATGTGGATGACATCTGCCTAGCTTCAAGAGACAGGGACTTCAAAAAGGTCAAGGACGATCTTAACCAAAATATGGCAGCTATCAGTGGCTACTGCAGTAATTGGAGTCTTAAATCCAGTGACAGTGTCCTTACGTTTTCACCTCAATCATGAAAACGTTTCATGAGGACTCAACATCTTGAATGGAGAATGACTAGCACATGACCCAAAGCCAATATATCTAGGTGTAACAGAAGGTTACTCACCTTGTGCAGTAACTGAGGTTCTTCGAGATGTGTCCCCCTGTGAGTGCTCCATTTTAGGTCATTGTGCACCCTGTGCCTCTAGTCAGAGAATTTCAATAGCAATACCCAGCTAGGCCACACATTCGCTCTCCCCATTTCATGCCTATGGTGGCAGTTGATTAGCACTGTGCGGCCGCCCCACCTCTCAGTTCCTTCTCTACCGCAGAGTATTGATGAGAACTCCGAAGTGGAGGGGAGGAGGGAGGGTAGTGGATCACCCACAGGACACACATCTCGAAGAACCTTAGTTACTGCACAAGGTGAGTAACCCTCTCTTCTTCTTCAAGAGATGTCCCTGTAGGTGTTCCACTTTAGGTGATTGTATAGCAGTGCCCCTTGGTGGGAGGAGGGATTCAGAGTTAGTTCTGAATAAACGAGAGGACCGTGTGTCCTAGCCGTGTGTCAGATGCTTAGGCCTGATCAATGATACGGTGTTGTATGAATGTGGGAGGTGATGTCCAAGTAGCTGTTTTGCATATGTCGATAGTAGGCGTGTCATTCAGGAAGGCAGCCGATGTGGCTACAGATCTTGTGAAGTCTGTTCTGACCCATGAGCGAGGAGGGGAGGGTTGTAGGTCATGTTGTCAGTAATAGAGGTAGATGCAATCTGAAATCCATCTAGAAAGTCTCTGTTTAGCAATGGGTTTGCCTTTGGAACATCCTGTGATGGAGAGGAACAATTTAGGAGTCTTCCTGAATGACTTGGTCTGTTCAAGATAACAGGCAAGCATTGTTCTGAGGTGCAGGGTGTGGAAAATTGCCTCTTTTCTATCCGTGTGAGGTTTAGGGAAGAACGTGGGAAGATGGATAGGTTGATGAATGTGGAAAGAAGAAGGAACTTCAAGCAAAAATTTAGGGTGAGGTCTGAAAGTGACCTGCCATAAGACCCCCTATTTCTCCCACATGCCTAGCAGACATGATGGCAGCTAGGAAGGCTACTTTCATGGAAAGATGTAGAAGAGAACATATGGCCAAAGGTTCAAATGGGGCAGTTGTGAGAGATCAAAGCACAAAAGTCAGGTCCCACAGGGACATTGGGGGCTCTGGGTTCTGGGTAGAGGTTGCACACTTCCTGGAGGAATCTTGATGATTGGGTGAGCAAATTGGGTTATCATAAGGAGTGGTTCTAGAGTAATGCTATTTGCCTCATTCATTAACTGCATCGACTACCAATGAATTTGGCTGAGGGTGTTGGAATAGGAATTCAAACCCTTATGAAAGGACGTAATATTTTTTGTCCTCCCTCTTACATGTGGGTGGGATGGTAGCGGGGGGTCTGCAAGATGTTTGTGGCGGGTTCCATGAATGCTGTGTTAATCAGGAGGGCAATCTTGGAGGAGGCAGACATGTGGAGTATGTCCAAGAGCTCGTGACATGACTCAAAGATCTCCTCTAGGGGTATCTGGTGCGTGTCTGCTATTCTTTTGAAGTGTTCTTGGAAATTTCGAAATCATCTCCAGCAGTAGGCGGAGGGGGCATGATAGTCTCTTCTGGTGAGAATGAAGCAGTGGTAGCAGGAGCTGCCTCCTGATCTAAGACTACTTCTGTCTCCTCAAAGGTCAGTTTGGGAGGGGCATCTGTTGGCACTGTGAATTTTGGTGAGGAGTGCCTATGTACCTCCATGGTGCCACTCAGGTTTGGGGCAATACTGTCTATGAGCTGCCCACGGGTCCCAGAATGCCCATTGAGGTGGGAAGGACATAGGTGGAGGCCCCCACAGATGACCATACCATCCCTGAAAATCAGGCTGTGTCACATGTTTAGGGTGCTCCTGATGTGCAGACCAAACACTGCCTTGTATAGGTGAAGTGTGTTAAGAGGAGAAAGCCTCTCCTTCCTCATCGTCCTCACTAGAGAAAGGAGGGACAGGTCTAGTTGGTGGCGTGAGTGGCAGTGAAAGTACCAAAGCAGTATTGGTACCGAGGAGGGGTGATTCTGGTACTGGGGCAATTGTCAGGTCCTTCGGTGCAAGAAACTGTTGAGGTTGCAGTACTGATGGAGGTATCTGTGTGGAAGACGGTACGGAGAATTGTGGTGGTACTGGGAGACAATGCGGTACCAATTGGAACAGAGCCGGCATAGACCATGCAGAGGATGGCGTGGTAATCTGTGGTGCAGTAGTATCTGCACTGTGAATCATAGAGCCAAGAGGTGACATTGTTGTCTGTAGCGTACAGAGTCGCTCGGTACTGAGCGCTTTGTCTGTGCTACTGGTGCTGAGATGGAGGGGGCAGTCTTCTCTGCCCTCCTTCTTAGAGCCTGCCCATTTAGGGTCTATGGCTTTGACGGAAACACCGGGACCGAAGGTCCCTGCCGACTCAAAGGTACTAAGCTGCAGCGTGGTCGGTACCAATGTGATGGATAGAGTCAGGGAACACTTCCTCTTTGACACAGTCTTGGTAGGGGGAGTGTTAGCTCTCGTCTGTCCACGTCCTTTAGGAGACAAGTTCCTTCCTTGCGGGGTAGAGGAGGGGGGGGTCTGACGGAAACCGCATGTGGTGATAGGGCGACAGGAGAAGTTTATGATCCCAGGTCTGAGGCGGGATGGAGAGACTTCTGTTTAAGGTCCCTCGCTTTCCTTGTCCAGGCCTTAAGATTGTGGCACTATATGCGCTTTTGAGGTACATGAGTTTCCCCCAGGCACCGGACACGTTGCGAGTGTCCGTTGGAGATTGGAATTGCCTCACGACAGGAGAGGCAGCGTTTAAAGCCAGGAGACTCTGGCATTCTGAGGAAAAATAACATCCCTAAAGGAGATGGAATGAAATATTTTTTTTTAAATGGGGAGAAAAGTAGTAAATGGGTCTTAACCAAAAAACCTAACTACACTATACTAATTGACTAATCTAACTAAACTAATTCTGAGCTAAAGTGAGTGAAGGCACTGCCAGAGCTCCGACTAGGGACCAAGGGCAATTGAGAAGGAACTGAGAAGGGGGGTGGCCACACAGTGCTAATCAACTGTCGCCACAGGCGAGAGCTGGAGAGAGCGCATGTGTAGCCTGGCCAGATACTGCTGTCGAAGTTCTCCGACTAGAGGCTCAGAGCACACAATCACCTAAAGTGGAGCTCCCACAGGGACATCACTCAAAGAAGAACTCTTGGTTGTACACTTAAGTACCTAAAAGGACACTTCACCAAGGTAGTTCAGGAGATTAAGAACTGAAATGGCTTTCTAAATAAGCTAGCGGGCTCAACTTGGGGAGTTAAAGTGCAAACACTCTGCTACTCAGTTGGAGAACAACAACAGGAACAATGAGACCAAAAAACATCAAGTGGCTACCAGTCCTTTTTAATATCCTGCCTCCTAACATCAGGTGTTGTATTGCGGCAAAAATACAGGAGATGCCACAACTACCACTTTTTAAAAGATACATGAGAGGTGCATTGCCACTGATTCATCAACACATGACCAATCTGGACTATATTACTGACCATCTCTACAGCGGATGCTGTCACATTATGGTGAGCAGAATGGGAATGAGCTGCTCCCTCTGTCAGAGACTCCTTCATCACCACTCAGCCTGATGAGAGACAGTGTTGCAGCTCGAAGCCAGGCAATCTCTCACAGAAATTCAACTATTTCAAATGTGGAGTGGTGAGATGTGTGGGAAATGACCACACCTAGTGACTCAGGAACAGCCCTCTGTATTGCTGCGGTGTGGTTGAGGAGGCTGCACACCTACCAAAGGCTGCTCATCTTGTGCTGGTCTATCCCGGATGCTCCCTACTTGATATTTTGAACCTTTCCCCATCTTTATTAAGCTACTGGTGCATTTGTAATAAGAGTGGAAATTAGTAAAAACAATAGAAAACCCCAAACATGTCAACACACTGAATGGTGTATGGGGAGTTACCATAACATCAATACCAAGGGTATTTAAATCAAAGGGTTTAAACAGGCTGCATGATAAGAACATAGCAGCATTGCTTCACTAATTTCTATAAGGCATACTCGTGTAGTGCCATAAAAGTTGTCTCTATACCGAGGTGATTGTGAATTTGAAACATGGGGAAAAGAGCTCTTCTATTAGCCAACATCTTGACTGAACAGAATTTTTTTATATTTTACTGTATTTCATTTTCAAAACATGGTCACTATGTTCCTATCAAATAATTCTGCCATTTCTATCCATTGAGCCATTACAGTGTGTTATGTTAGTTCAAAATACAATAAAGGAAATCAGCCTAATTGAAGTGGCTTGAATTTCTTTAAAAATATTCCTCATATTATGTTGTTTTATTTTGGAGGCTTTTGTTTTTACTTACAAGGTACTTGCTTTCAGTTGGGACAGAAAGCTTTTGCTTGACAGATGTGGCTCAGAGTCTGTAGCTCTAGTTTTTGCTCCTGCAACATGGAGAGGTCTTATGAAATTTCCAGTGAGCTGTCTTTGCCAAGTTCCTCTGACCTTTTGATGTTTGTAGCCTTCTGGGCTTAGTTACCAGCATCTTTCAAAATTACCTTAAAAATGAATTAGGATTCTGAGGAGGTATCATGTGAATTATGAGGTTCAGGTTGCAATTTAAGAGAATCTTTAAATATTGACTTGGATTTGAGTAGAAAAATAATAGAGCAGAAATTTGCATAATATCTGTTAAGAATACTGGACTATTATCTTTTTAATTTACTTCATAATTATTAGTTTTAAAACTAATGAAAAATAAAAAACCAAAGGCTTTCAGTACCAATCTGTTAACAGATTTCTGGTTACAAATTCTAATTAACCATGTAATTGTGTCGAAATAGCATCTCTCTGAAATCAAGACTTACTTATTAAATACAGATATCCTTGGATTGTTCTTAAAATGCATTTTGGGTTTTTTCTCTTCTGTTTTTGCACTGGGGAAGGAACTCACTATAACAAGCAAATCAGAAGCACAAGGTAATTGATCATCAAAAGAAAAAGCTATACAAATACAGACCTTGTATCAAATTCAGAATACAACAAAGTACAAGTCTTATGAGGAGTTAAGAAAACAAAGAAAAAGATTATACAAAGAAAAAAGTGAAACAAAAATCCCCAATGATATATACTGAATAATCAAGTTATACTGATCACTTAAATTAACAAACAAACAAAAAATCTTGGGCAAGCCACCATCGTCCAAACTTTTGGCTTCATAGAAGTCCAGTTCTTTTCCTGTTGCTTGGGTTTTAGCTTCAGAGAGGATTCTAGCCTCAACAAAATACCAGCCTTCAGGTTAGAAACTGCATTGTATTAATTGCTAGTGGAACTACAGAGGGATAAGTTTAGCTCATTCAGATCAGACGTAAGTCAGAACCCCAATTGTGAATACTGTAATGTACTTTGTCCCTAATACAGATCAGTGCTTTTTCCATGAAAATATTGCTCTAAAATGTTGATCCACTGCATTGTCAAAAAGCACATCATGGTTGTGAGAGGTTGGACCCCCCCTTTTGGGGTGCCATTGAATGTGCTGGGGTCCCACTGCGCCTGCCTGTCCTACCAGCCTGGGTTTCCCTTACACTGTGCTGCTGTGACAGGCTCTCAAGCCCCTTTCCAGCACACACACAGGCAGGGACACACCCAGCTGTAGAATCACACAGAGTCTGTGATCAGCTCTCGGTGGGAGGACTCTGCTAGGGGATGCTGAGCACTCCTGTGCACACACCCTCTGGAGTGTAAACCCAAAATTATATTGTCTTGTGCTGTATAGAGATATACATAGCGTAAGCTCATAAAAATCCCCCCCTCCCACAGTGTGGAGGAGGATATGCACCGCTCTTTGCCCCCCACCCCCAGTTATGAATTGCACAAACTGGGTTTTGAAATAAAAAAAATAAGTTTATTAACTACAAAAGGTACATTTTAAGTGATTATAAGGGATAGCAAACAGAACAAAGCAGATTACTGAGCAAATAAAACAAAACACACAAACTAAGCTTAATACACTAAAGAAACAGGTTACAAATAGTAATTTCCCACCCTAAATGTTGTTTTAGGCAGGTTGCAGAGTTTCTGCAGCTCAGGGTTCCAGTTACTTCTCTTCACAGGCTACTCCTGTCTTAGCCTGGATTCAGCCCTTGCCTTTCCCCAGCTTAGTTCCTTTGTTGCTTCAGGTGTTTTCAGCAGTCTTCCTTCGTAGGCAGGGAGGCAGTGGAGAAGAGATCTGATTAATTCACTCCCCAGCCTTAAATAGGATTTACATATAGCAGGAAACTTTTGTTTCCCTGTTTGATCCCCACGCCCTTCAGTGGAAAAGTACCAGCTCAAGATGGTGTCCTGTACCAGGTGACACGATCACATGACCTTGCAGGGTCAAAGCAACCATGAGACAAGGTTTATTTATAATGTCACAGGAAGGAACTTCAGGAAGATGGGAGATCAGCATCTTCAAAGACTGATTGTCTTTCCTAACGGCCCATCCAGGCTCATTGCCTACTGTCTGGTGGGCGTTCCCCAAGTACACACACAGTTGTAATTGTTACATAGTCAGTATTCCTAACTTCAGATACAGGAATGATACATGTGTACAAATTGGATAATAACATTCAGCAAATCATAACCTTTCCAGTTGTATTTGACATGATCCATCTTGTATAAAACGTATCTTAGTTATGCCATATTCATATTATAACAATATTTTATGAAGAATGAGGTGCAGTGTCACAAAGGTAGCCCAAGCCTAGATAATACTTAGCACTTAACACAAAATTTGTTGCCAACAATATATAAAAACCAACATCTGCAACACAGATTGCTGTGAACACATACACCCTGGTGCTCTGCTGCTTGTACTGGATCTGCAATGAACAGAATCCAGTTCAGGGACTCTGTCCTGACATTCAAAGTGCTCCATTGGATTGAACAGAGCCACTTGAGAGATTAGCCGTCCCTTTGCAATGTGACCTCCCACCAAACCTACATTCCACTGGAACCATGACACTGCCCAGCAGCATAGGGCGGCTCAGAGCACAGGAGCAGGACCTACACTGTGGAACTCACTCCTGCAAGAGAGCAGTTGTCACAGTCTTCACCACTTTCAGAACTCAATGCAAAATATAACTTGTTTGCTCAGCTGTCTCTCAGTAGGACCTGCATGCACCCACCCACACACAACTCTATTCAAGCTATTTTTGTGATGGAAGAAGGGGAGAGATTGTTATGTCTGTTTCCAAATAGTTAGACATGCTGAGATACTACAGTGATGGGGCCATACCTAGATAATAATTGATAGGTCTGAAAATGTAACTTTAAACAGGGAATCATCATTGAGTGGGGGTGTGTGTGCAGTGGGGCCCTGCAGGGATTGGTTCTTGGCCCTACGCTATTTAATATCTTTATTAATAACCTGGAAGAAAATGTAAAATCATCAATGATAGCTTGCAGATGACAAAAATTAGGGGAGTGGTAAGTAGTGAAGAGAACAGTTCACAATTCAGGTGATCTGGATCACTTGGTCAGCTGCTCATAAGCAAACAATATGCATTTTAATATGGCTAAGTATATACATCTAGGAACAAAGTATGTAGGCCCTACTTACAGGATAGCAGACTCTATCCTGGGAAGCCATGACTCTGAAAGAGATTTGGGGGTGGTGGATAATCAGCTGAACATGAGCTCCCAGTGTAACACTGGGGCCAAAAGGGCTAATGTGATCCTTGGATCCATAAACAGAGGAATCTCAAGTAGGAGTGGAGAGGTTATTTTATCTCCATATTTGGCACTAGTGTGACCGCTGCTGGAATCCTGTGTCCAGTTCTGGTGCCCACAGTCCAAGAAAGATGTTGATAAATTGGAGAGGGTTCAAAGAAGAGCCATGAGAATTATTAAAGGATTAGAAAACATAGTGATAGGCTAAAGCAATTCAGTCTAGTTAGCTTACCAAAAGAGAATGTTAAGTGGTAACTTGAGTATAGTCTATAGGTATCTACATATGGAACAAATATTTATTAATGGGCTTTTCAATCTAGCAGTGAGATATAACATATTTCCATGGCTGGAAGTTGAAGCTAGACAAATTCAGACTGGAAATAAGGCTATACATTTTTAACAGTGAGAGTAACTAACCATTGAAACAGTTAACCAAGAGACACTGTGGAATCTCCATCACTGACAATTTTTAAAACAAGTTTGAATGTTTTTCTTAATGATATGCTCTAGGAATTATTTTGATGAAGTTTTAGATGATCACAATGGTCCCTTCTGGCCTTGGAATCTGAAAATCTCTATTATTTCTTCTGACCTCTTTCTCATTTCCTTTCCTTGTCTGCTTCTTTATCTCATTTCCATTATTTCTGTCCCCTTTCCATCCCACTGTATGTCATGTTTTTCTAAGAATGACAGCCATAGCTACAAAAGAAATTGGTTGGTGCTGTAATCCTACACGTAAGAGATTTTTCCACCTATACTCCATGGTGCCAGCTGCAGGGTGAAACTTATCTCTGAGATCTAGTACGATTCATTTGCAAACTGCAGCAGATCGTGCTACTCTGCAAGGGTGCACCTGCCTTTAGTTTCTCCTCTGGCTGCTTGCTTCTCCCTTTTGTGGGAAAAGTCATCCTATCAGCAGCAGAAGAAAAGGAGCTTATTCACCACCTCAGCCACTGTGGGTCTCAAGCAAGCAGGCTACTGATTTCTCATGCCTTGATGTGATAGTGCTAAAACAAAGTACTAGTAAATAAAGTCCCAGTTGTGGGAGTCATCTGGTTTCTCATCTCCATTACCCAGCATATTTTCTAATGCAAGCCTGATGTATTGAAAGGATAGAGACTAATAACTTCTCTCTGTCATTCAAGCCCTTCAGTTTTTCTGTTTGGACTTCTACAAGGAAAAATCAAATTAATTTCCGGGTTTTTTTAAGCAAAAATTAAAGTTTGCAAAGTTACCTTTGGGGAGAGGCACATAGTCACACTTCTCCTCCCTGTAGAATTCCTACCTGGTCAGCACTACTTGTGTGCAGTCATTTTCTTCTCTACCGCAGAGTTCCATTTATCACATTGTTCTAAAATATTTCAGCGGGTCTTCATACCCTCTGCAGACAAACTCCTTTGTTTGCCTCGTGCTATTACATTTTTTCGGTTGTTGTAGTTTGACGACAAGGGGCACGTATGTTGTTAGAAGTTTTCAACTATTGTTCAGATACCTCCAAATTTAAGAAGTAGGTTTATCCAGCTCTTCCTTTGCAACTGTAAGAGGAAGCTTTTGTGTGTGTTGAATGTGGCAGGTCTTGTCATACGGTCACTACTGGTACTAATCATGATGACACGAAGATTAAAATAGTTTTTCATTTAGTAGCTGAGGGATTTAGTAGTGGGGGGAGGGATAGCTCAGTGGTTTGAGCATTGGCCTGCTAAACCCAGGGTTGTGAGTTCAATCCTTGAGGAGGCCACTTAGGGATCTGGGGCAAAAATTGGTCCTGCTAGTGAAGGCAGGGGGCTGGACTCGATGACCTTTCGAGGTCCCTTCCAGTTCTAGGAGATTGGTATATCTCCAATTATTATTATTATTATGATAGCTGGTAAGGTTAACATTTGTCAGAGCCTTTTAAGTAAGGTACTTACTTGTACCTCTGTGTGACATTACAGAATATATTGCCATAGTTCACTTCATTTAGCTTTGTAATGGTTTTAATAAGTAGACTTCAGAAGCTGTATGATTATATATCGCAGGAATTTCTGGATTTTCTGTGCCCAATACAATACTTTGTATAAACTTTTTTTAAATGTGGATTGCAAAGTGATGTGTGAGCCAAGAATATGAAATGAGTGGCCTGACAAATAAGACATCCAATTAGTTAATCTTTACTTTGCATTGTGATCAGCTATTTTTGCAGCACTGAATACTTTTTTAATTTTATACTTGTCATTATATCCAGTAATTTTGGTCATTTATTCAAATAGTAACCCCCAAAATCTGAATGTTAGATTGTACAGCAGAATGAGTTTGGAGAAAAAAATTAATTACATGTTTTATTCCACTGCGATTTCATTCTGCCTGCCATCAAAGTACAAAAGTATACATTAAAATCTTCTATCCTATTGAGTAGCATTCTTGGAGTTTTCAAATTTAGCTATGAACATGGGTCAACTAGTGTCAAGACTGAAAGAACGCAGACTGCAAATGAGTACAGATGAAGGAGTTATGCAGTACATAATGCTAAAACAGGTGGTTTGGAAGAGGAACAAAATGTTTAATAGCTTAAAAGATTGCCGCTCTGCATCTCCAACTAGTGTCTCATGTTTACCAAGCTAAAGAAATAAATTGCTGTCAACTTAGATCTAAGTTTGTTTTTACAGCCTAAAGATTCTTACTTTCAATCTTTAAATCCTTGGTAAGGGATTACTTTATTGATGTATTAAATTCTTCTAAAGTTTAAAAAATCAAAAGACTAATACTATAAATAATGGTGTCTATATATAATTTATATTCTGTAATTCAATGTCTTATTTTATTTCTCTCTGAGGAATTGGTTGCTATCTGTTGCAAAGTGTGTCTTGTGTGCATTGTCACCAAACAGATTATAGTCTGAGCACTCTAGGGTTTATTGTTCTAAAATACTGTATGTTTTTGTTTACAGGACCGTGAACTTCGACATAATAAAGTACTTGTACGATTTCTTGTGAAAACAAGCCTCACAGCCATATGGACACTGTGACAATGACTAAAGCAAGCTGTGTTCCTCTATCTACTTAGCTGGCCAGGGAGAGGAGCGTTTTGGCTCTACTGGATTTGTCCAAACAGGTGCTGGCCCAGCATGCAATCTGATGAAAATATTCTGATTGGTCTGGGTGGATCTGAGCAGAGGACTATTTACCAGGGACCCTGGAGTATTTGGAAGCAATGTGTTAATTATAAACAGCAGGGTTTGAGCACAATCTGTTCTACTCTTAATGATGTTATCTTAACACTGAAATTGCCTGAAACCCATTTACTTAGGACTACATTTTGCTCTATGAACTATCCCCTGTGCTTTGAACATGGCAGCAGTCCTTGTTTGTATGCCCAGTCTTTTCACGTCCTCTCCGCAGGAATCTTTGCAGTTGCCTGCCAAAGCAGCTTTTCCTAAAGCCACCATTTTAAGAGAGTGGAGCAGCAAAATATAATAAACGTAAGTGCATGTTTAAAATCAAGCTGGTGTGTGCTTATCTGTGAATCCTATATAGATTAGATGTTCAATTCGCATATATAGGGATTATGATAGGAAAACCCCAAATTTATCAGCGCACTTATAAATGTTAACCTTAAAACCTTCTCTTTATCAAGCTTTTAAAAAAATCAGATTTTAAAATGTATGACTGATAAATCTTATCATTTACATGCTAGATGCCAATACTGGCAGGGCTTTCCACTTGCCAGCTTTCAAGGAACTTTTTATTTAAATATTCCTATAGTTCTTTTGAGCTCAGTTTTCTTGAGTGCAAATTCTTGTGTAGTTCTCAGTGGAAAAATTTTAGCATAGTGTGTTATGGAAGCAAAGCAATCTAGTTTGAAGTATACTTGTAAGTACACTCTAAAGCCAGGGTACATGCTATACTGTGGTGCAGCATGGGTTCTTCTGCAGTAATGTGTATGGAAGATAAAGATTCAGCAAGTAACACGATGTACCTGTTGCATGTTATTCTTAGCAGAGAAAACACTGCAGTCTGAAAGAGGCAAAAAGTTGAACATACATTATCATACCGTAAAGCCTTTGTCACACTTGCTGAGAAACTCCAACACTTAATTTTCAAAACATCCAAGTTTTCAGTACTTCAAAAACTTGAATTTTTTTTGATAACCAAAAATTGTGTATGATAGGGTAACCGTAGTTTGTAATAAACTCTAAATTGCCTTCACTTTTCAGAATCAGATGCGAGGCTAACTGCTAAGTGGCTTTTTTTTTTAATTGCACTAGGAACTTGAGCAAGAATGTGCAGTATGGGATTTTGAGAGTTCCAGCATTACTCTTGGGGGTGAAAGCAGGGGACACTAGGAAATTTTAGCTGGCTGAACACAAACTGTATCACCTACTGTGTAATACATACCAACAGGGGCACATCACAGCTCTGCAAGCTATGTTGTCTTCCACTCCAATTCCTGATAAGCTTTAAGGTCCTAAAAAGTCCTCCCAGGGCTTGGGCTGAACTCTTTTCCACAATCTACCACATCAGTAACCCTGCCATGAGCAAAGCCCAGTCTGAAGCTCTCAAAGATGATGGGTAAGGTTTTATTGGTGGCAAATCCAACCTGTGAAATCCCCTTACACCAGAAATCAGGATGACTCCAAATCCTTCGCATGTTCAGAATAAAATTTAAGAAACATTTAAAAAAAAAAAAGTTCCTAAAATAGAAGTGTGTCCCAGCCACACTTACATGATTATTCCTGCTATTTCTAGTCAAAAGCAAACTCCATGTGCACACGTGAACAGAATACAAAACATTATGGTGGTTCTTTCAAAAGTTTACAATTAACCATTGACTTAATACAGCTTAGAAACTTTACTATGGAGAAGAAAAATGCTGCTTTCCCTTAATTTTTTTAGTAGTTTACATTTAACACAGTACTGTACTGTTGGCTTTTTTTGGTCTCTGCTGCTGCCTGATTGTGTACCAAAGGAGGTGTGTGGTTGACTTGTCAGTTCATGACTCTGAGGTTCTACTGTACATGTGTTGTACCAGTCTCCTGGGCCTTTTTGGACCTTTGGTTTCCTTTAACATTGGCCAATGTATGTAAATACATTGATCTTTCTAATGTGACAACAAATTGAGCCAAATCCAATATTTTTCTTGTCATGTGGTTGTATTAAATTCAGAGGAAGGAACAATTAGTTGCACACACATAAAATGGGAAATGACTGCCTAGGAAGGAGTACTGCGGATATGGGGATCATAGTGGACTCTCAAATATGAGTTAACAGTGTAACACCATTGCAAAAAAAGCTAACATAATTCTGGGATGTATTAGCAGGAGTGTTGTAAGCAAGACACAAGAAGTAATTCTTCCACTTGACTCCGCGCTGATTAGGCCTCTTCTGGAGTATTGCGTCAAGTTCTGGGTGCCACATTTCAGGAAAGATGTGAACAAATTGGAGAAAGTCCAGAGAAGAGCAACAAAAATGATTAAAGGTCTAGAAAACATAACCTACAAAGGAAGATTGGAAAAAATTGGGTTTGTTTAGTCTGGAAAAGAGAAGACAGAGAGGAGACATAAGTTTTCAAGTACATAAAAGGTTGTTACAAGGAGGAGGGAGAAGAATTGTTGTTCTTAACCTCTGAGGATAGGACAAGAAACAATGGGTTTAAGTTGCAGCAAGGGATGTTTCAGTTGGAAATTGGAAAAATTTCCTAATGTCAGGGTGGTTAAGCACTGGAATAAATTACCTAGGGAAGTTGTGGAATCTCCATCACTGGAGATTTTTAAGAGCAGGTTAGACAAATACCTGTCAGGAATGTTCTAGATAATACTTAGTCCTGCCATGAGTGCGGGGGATTGGACTAGATGACTTCTCAAGGTCCCTTCCAGTCCTATAATTCTATGATTATTAATCATGTTTTTTATGGAGGTGCTAAAGGTCTAACCAAGATTGGGACAGCCATTGTGCCAGGCACTATATATGCACACAGTAGGCAGTCTCTGCCCAAAGAGCATACAGTCTAAGTCAGGGGCGGGCAAACTTTTTGGCCTGAGGGCTGCATTGGGTTTTGGAAATTATATGGAGGACCAGTTAGGGGAGGCGGTGCCTCCCCAAACAGCCAGGCGTGGCCCAACCCCCACCCCCTATCCCTCCCTACTTCTTGCCCCCCGATACCCCTCTGGGATTCCTGCCCCATCCAACCCCTGCATTCCCTGACAGCCCCCCCAGGACCCCAACCCCATCCACCCCCACACTCCCTGAGCTCCCCGTAACCTCCCTGCCCCAACTGCCCCCCACCACCCCATCCAGCCCCCCTCCTTCCTGATTGCCCCCCTGGGACCACTGCCCCATTCAACCCCTCTGTTCCCTGCCCTCTGACCACCCCAACCCCTATCCACACCCCTGCCCCTGACCACCACCCCGAACTTCCTTGCCCTCTATCCACTGCCCCCGGGTTCCCACCCCCTTACTGCACTGCCTGGAGCACCAATGGCTGGTGGCACTAGAGCCATGCTGCCCAGAGCACCAGGAGAGGCACTCAGCTGGAGCCAGCCATGCCACCACACAGCACAGAGACCGGGTCAGGCCAAGCTCTGCAGCTGCACTGCCCCAGGAGCTCGCAACCCCCCCGGCCCAGAGCGTTGTGCTGGTGGTGGGGCGAGCTGAGGCTGTGGGGGAGGGGGCCAGGCAGGAGGGTCCTGCCAGCTGGATGTGGCCCGTGGGCCATAGTTTGCCCACCTCTGGTCTAAGTGGACAAGACAGACACAGGGTGGAGGGAAGAGATCGAACACACCAGCAGAGTGAACAATGTGATAGCAGCAAATGTCATATTAGTTGCTTGATTTTTTTTCTTACATTTCATAACATCCTTTTTAGAATTACACTATTGCTGAACTTAAAAAATGAATGAAATTTTGGAACCGGAAAAGATGTTTCTGAAAATGGCTCTAGTATTATAACAATTATTTTTTTCAGTAAACCCATAAGTGTTTTAGACAAGTTCTTAGAGCCCACAGCCAGGTCAGGAACTTCACTGGGATAGACCCTGTACAGAGCAAGACCTCTAGTTACTGCCCCAAAGCGTTTATTGTTTACCATAGCACAACTGCAGTTCTTCCCTCAGTTTTACTCTCTCCATCCATACTTGTGCTGAACATTTGAGCAGAAATTTGGTGGGAATCACTCAGCCTGAAATTTTGAATAAATAATACAGTTCATGGTCCATATTTGGCAAATGTCTGTTGATATATGAGTCAGGGTCAGAAACCTTGACAAATGTCCTGTTGTGCAGTGATCCAACCATAGGACTAAATAGAAGTATTATTGTAGTTTGCAACTGGGAAAACACACATTCACTTGCACTAAGGAATACATACGTCAGGGAACAATTGAAATCTCTTGTACAGTGCTGAACAGAACATTCATTCTCTGGTGCCTCTCGCTTCAATATTTCCATTCTCGCCATACTTCTCAAGCTGCTAAGGCTTAAATGTGGGGCACAATGTAAGACAGAGACACAAAATAAGGGACATAATTATGCAGGAAACTTGAAATGCTATGTGGGATTCCTTCCTCCAGTGTAAATAACTCCAGAACATTGGCTTCGTGAGTATTTGATGTAAATAATTTTCAACAATAAAAGTGGGAACAAATTCAAATTTGTGAGAGATGTAGGTCATTTGGGGACTAAAATGAGTGATGTCCCTCTAAATGAGGTGCATTTGAGAGATATGCAGTTGTCGTCTTTGCTAAGGACCCATTAGATAAAACAACTATCCTTAAAAATCGATTCCTTTCTGTGCCCTTTTGAAAGACATCTGTCGGTGATATAAAACTTACTGCTGAATCAGCAGAATAAGAATGGGCAAGGTGATTGAAGCGTGGAGGATTGATTTAGACTAACTATACTGATGATGAATAGCAGGATTTGTTCCGTCAAACTAGAAATATTTCTGTACATCTACATCTATAAATTATTACAATGTGCCTATTACTGTATAGCCTGGGAACTTTCACATTCCATGTTGAGATTTCACTTATGGGTGAAATCCTGACCCCGTTGAATTCAACGGCAAAACTCCCATTGACTCCAGTGAAGCCAGGATTTCACTCCATGTTGATACACATGGTGTGCTCTTTAGAATTGTGGCAAGAAGATAGAGCAAGATAATTTTTGTCCCAGCTAGCAGTCCCCAAGTATTTTTGCACAACCAGGGTGTCAACAAACTTAGGACAAATAGGTATGAGAATATTTTCATATTTTATCATTCAAAAGTGACATTACAAGGAATTACATTACATTCGAGAAATCCTATAAACTCATAACTCCTGGCTTCAAATACTCAGTCTGATTTTTCTAGGAAAGGTTTTGCCCCAAACTTCCACCAGTTCTGGGATATAAAACAAGAAAAGACCGAATTATTTTTAAATATAACCCTCAACTCTTTAATATCTTATTAGCCTAGACACTTATTACATTCCTGGTTTAATATTCAATCTACACGTAACAACAGGTGTACAGTCCCTAACGTGCAGGGCAAGTAGCTGTTGGCCTCCCTTTCTTTATTGGTTTAGGGGGGGTTTTGGATTATAAATTAGTATTAACACAATTGCATGTAAAGAGTTGCCATGGGCTGGGCTCTCCCTTTGCACTTGCATTAGCAGAGAAATGCTAAAGATGACAGTGCTGTCCAAAGCAATCTGCGGTGGGGAGCAGCAGGTTCTGCAGGACAGTAGTCAGGTGAGGGTGTAGCCTGATATGCCACATGTTGCACTCCACTCTCAGAATTTCTGAGCAGAAATCCATCCAAGAGTAAATGTTGTTCCAGGTAGCATTGACTTCCCCTCTGTTTTCTAACTGCAAAATAGCAAATCATGCAAAAGGCCCTCATCCTTGGATATATCCAGTTGGGGTAATGATTTGAATCAATTAGCAAGTTGAATTAAATGTAATGATAAACTTTTGTGGTCCAAATCATTGGATTGGCTCTGCTAGAATGTTGAATGGATGAATGTTTAATAACAGAAAAAAACATGTTTTTTTGTCTTAACTTTCACCATAACCTGTCCATTGTCTTTAGTCAGTCGATCCAGATAAATTGTTTGCAGTACAGCTGTTGAACTATATACATTGTGTGTGGTTTTTTTATTTCTTGTGTTCATTATATTGTGTGTTTAATATGTCAGTACAATTAAAGAAAATTAGATATGAAAAAATACTTTCTATGTTCCAGCTTCCTTGAAATCACATGCATGGAGTTCTAGGTATACAGTGTGAAAATGTGTGTGCAATAAATTACATTGGAGGGAGTTTTAAAAAAAAAAAGTCAGTTGAAATGTGTTGTTTGGACTTTCTGAAGACCACCCTGTTCCTTATAAGTAATATAATAATTTTTACACTAGCAATATATTGGCGCAATATAATGCTGGTTTAATAGCCAAACATATTTGGGTATTTAAATAATGTCAAAAGGATATTATTAGGGCTGTCGATTAATTGCAGTTAACTCTCACGATTAATTCAAAAAGTTAATTGCGATTAAAAAAATTGATCACAATTAATCACACTGTTAAACAATAGAATATGAATTGAAATTTATTAAATATTTTAGGTGTTTTTCTACATTTTCAAATATATTGATTTCTATTACAACACAGACTACAAAGTGTACAATGGTCAGTTTATATTTTTTTATTTCAAATATTTGCACTATAAAAATGATAAAAGAAATAGTATTTTTCAATTCATCTCATACAAGTACTGTAGTGCAATCAATCTCTTTATCGTGACAGTGTAACTTACAAATGTAGTTTTTTTTGTTACTGTACTCGAAAACAAAACAATGTAAAACTTGAGAGCCTACAAGTCTACCTAGTCCTACTTCTTGTTCAGCCAATCGCTAAGACAAACAAGGTTGTTTACATTTACAGGAGATACTGTTGCCCACTTCTTATTTACAGTGTCACAAAGTGAGAACAGGCATTCGCATGGCACTTTTGTAGCCAGCGTTGCAAGGTATTTATGCCCCTTCATGCTTCAGCCACCATTCCAGAGGACATGCTTTCACGCTGATGATGCTTGTTTTTAAAAAAAAAAAAGTGTTAATTAAATTTGTGACTGAACTCCTTGGGGGAGAATTGTATGTCTCCTGTTCTGTTTTACCCATATTCTGCCATATATTTCATGCTAAAGCAGTCTTGGGTGATGACCCAGGATGTTGTTCATTTCAAGAACATTTTTACAGCAGATTTGACAAAATGCAAAGAAGGTACCAATGTGAGATTTCTAAAAATAGCTACAGCACTCGGCCCAAGGTTTAAAAATCTGAAGTGCCATCCAAAATCTGAGAGGGAGGAGGTGTGGAATATGCTTTCAAAAGTCTTAAAAGAGCAACACTCAGATGCGGAAACTACAGAACATGACCCACCAAAAAAGAAAATCAACCTGCTGGTGGCATCTGACTCAGATGATGAAAATGAACATGCATCAGTCCGCACTGCTTTGGATTGTTATCAAGCAGAACCCGTCATCAGCATTGACGCATGTCCTCTGAAATGGTGGCTGAAGCATGAAGGGACGTATGAATCTTTAGTGCTTTGGCATGTAAATCTCTTGCAACACTAGCTACAACAATGCCATGTGAATGCCTGTTCTCACTTTCAGGTGACACTGTAAACAAGAAATGGACAGCATTATCTCCTGCAAATTGTAACCAAATTTGTTTGAGCGATTGGCTGAAGTAGGACTGAGTGGACTTGTAGGCTGTAAAGTTTTACATTGTTTTATTTTTGAATGCAGTTATTTTTTTTATAGAATTCTACATTTGTAAGTTCAAATTTCATGATAAAGAGATTGCATTACAGTACTTGTATTAGGTGAATTGAAATATACTATTCTGGTTTTTATGGTGCAAATGTTTGTAATAAAAAATAAATATAAAGTGAGCACTGTACACTTTTTGTATTCTATGTTGTAATTGAAATCAAAATATTTGAAAATGTAGAAAACATCCAAAAATATTTAAATAAATGGTATTCTATTATTGTTTAACAGTGCAATTAATCATTAATTTTTTTAATTGTGTGATTAATCCTCCTTTCCAGGTCCTCTTTAAGGACCTTTCTCACAAGAAACTCCTCGTTCAAGAGATAGAGAACTTCCTGCACCTGGGTGGTGGAGGAGGTACCTTGGGACATGACAGGAAACGGGTTCTACTCCTATTATTTCCTAATCCTGAAAGCAAAAGGGGACCTTAGACCCATTTTGGACCTGAGATGCCTCAACAAGTCTCCCAAGAAGTTGAAGTTTTGCATGATCTCCCTGGCCTCCATCTTCCCCTCCCTGGATCCGGGAGACTGGTGTGCCGTCCTCGACTTGAAAGACGCATATTTCCATATTCCAAGGTCACAGACATTTTCTCCATTTCATAGTGGGCAGATGCCATTTCCTATTCACAGCACTGTCCTTTGGCCTCTCATCGGTCACAGGGGTCTTCACAAAATGTATGACGCCAGTGGCCACTTACCTGAGACATTGAGGGGTCCAGGTCTTCTCGTATTTCAATGACTGGCTCATCAAGGGCAGGTCTCGGGAACAAGTGTAGAGGAGCCTCCATCTGGTGCATTCCACCTACCATAACCTGGGCCTGTTGATAAACGAGAAAAAATCCACCTTAAGGCCCGTCCAACTAATAGAGTTCATCGGGGTAGTTCTCAAATCCACGCGAGCCAGAGCCTTCTTTCCGGAGACGCGTTTTCAGATCATGTCACATTATCTCCCATGTGAAGAACCACCCACTCACTATGGCTCACACCTGGCTGCGGCTGTTGGGCCACATGGCCATTTGTACATACGTGGTCAGTTATGCTCAGCTCTATCTCCGGTCTCTGCAAGCGTGGCTGGCATTGGTTTACATTCCCAGCAGGCTTGACCTAGACCAGGCAGTCAGGGTGCCACACCACATCCTATCATCCCTAGAATGGTGGTTGAACCCCGGGTTGGTGTTGGAGGGAGTTCCCTTCACGTCCCCGTCTTCTTCACTGACTCTAGTCTCTGATGCTTTGGACCTGGGCTGGGGAGCCCACCTAGGCAAACTCAGCACACAAGGTCTCTGGCTGCAAGATGATCTGGCCCTCCATATAAACGTCAGGGAGCTGAAAGCAGTTCACCTGGCCTGCCAGGCTTTCTTGCCCCTCCTAAGGGGCAAGATGATGCAGGTACTCATGGACAATACTGCCACGATATATTACATCAACAGGCAGGGCGGAGCCAGGTCATTGGCTCTTTGCCAAGAAGCTCTCTGCCGTTGGGACTTCTATATGTGGTGTGCCATTTATCTGATAGCCACGCATCTGCCCAGGACCAGGAACATATTAGCAGATCGCCTCAGCAGAACCTTCTCATCTCGCTACAAGTAGTTGCTCCATCCAGAGGCGGTCAATATTTTCTTCCAGAAGTGGGGGATTCCCCAGGTGGACTTGTTCGCATTCCATCAGAACAGGAAATGCCATGTGATCCATTCACTCCGGGGGATGGACAGGGGTTCCCTGTCAGACACTTTCCAGCTCCCATGGTGAAAGGCTCTGATGTACGCCTTCCCGCCAGTGCCGTTGATCCACAGAGTCCTTGTAAAGCTCAAACAGGACAGGCCAAAGGTTATCCTGATAGCCCCCTGAGTGGCCTTGCCAGCAGTGGTTTGGCATGCTGCTGGACCTTTCAGTAGCTTCCACGTTGCAGCTACCTCTCTGGCTGGACCTGCTGTCCCAGAACCATGGCAGTCTTCTGGACCCAAACCTGGTGGTGCTGCACTTGACAGCTTGGCTACTGCATGGCTGAATGCAGAAGAGTGGGAATGCTCAGCCCCAGTTAAACAGGTCTTGTTGGGTAGCAAAAAGCCCTCCACCAGAGCAACTTACTTGGCCAAGTGGTTCATGTGCTGGGCTTCAGAATGACATATCCGGGCTGAGCAGATCTCACTGCAGGTGATCCAGGACTATCTTCTGCACCTCAAACTCCAGGGCTTGTCCCTGTCATCGATCAGGTTCCACCTGGCCACTATTTCGACTTTCTGTCCTCTGTTCCAGGGCAGGTTGGTCTTCGCTCACGATATGGTTTTTGAAAGCTCTGGAGCATCTCTACCCTCATGTCCGGGACTCTGTCCTTGAATCTTGTGCTGTCAAGACTCATGGGGCCTCTCTTCAAGCCTCTGGCTTTCTGGTCTCTTCTCCTTCTCTCCTGAAAGTTTTTGTTGCTGGTTGCGGTAACGTCTGCCCGCAGGGTGTCTGAGATCAGGGTGCTTACTTCAGAACCGCCCTATATGATATTCTACAGGGATAAAGTTCAGTTGTGGCCTCACTCAGTGTTCCTGCCCAAGGTAGTTTCCTATACCGGCCAGGACATATCCTTACCTGTCTTCTTCCTGAAGCCTCATAAATTGGAAGAGGAATGCAGGCTGGACATCAAGAGGGTGCTGGCCTTCCATATCAACAGGACAAAGCTGTTTTGCAAGTCAGCGCAGCTGTTGGTTGTGGTGGCAGATGGGATGAAAGGTCGCCCAGTGTCTGCTCAAAGGATTTCATCCTGGATCACAGTCTACATCCGCTACTGGTAGGAGCTGGCAAAAATGCCTCCACCAGCAATAGTCAAGGCGCATTCAACTAGGGTGCAAGTGACAGCAGCAGCCTTCCTGGCTCAGGTGCCAATCCAAGAAATCTGTAGAGCTGCTACTTGGTTGTCTGTCCACACACTGATGTCCCATTATGCACTTACCCACCTGGCCCAAGACAATGCTGGCTTCAGCAAGCAGTGCTGCAAGCTGCAAGACCGTGAACTCCAAGCCCACCTCCATTGGCACTGCTTGCGAGTCACCTAGAATGGAATCACATGAGCAAGCACTCGAAGAAGAAAAAAGTTACGTACCTTTCGTAACTGTTGTTCTTCGAGATGTGTTGCTCATGTCCATTCCATTACCCACTTTCCTGCCCCTCTGTCGGAGTTGCCGGCAAGATGGAACTGAGAGGGTGTAGGGCCGACGGCGCCAAATATACCAACGCATGAGCACCGCACTCAAGGGGATGCCACTGTTGACACTACAGATACCTTTAAGGCAAAAATCTCCGACTATGCATGTGGGCACACGCACCCCTAGAATGGAATGGACATGAGCAACACATCGAAGAACAACAGTTACGAAAAGGTAAGTAACCATTTTTTCCTGCAAAGAAATATCTCAGGATCTACCAGGGAGCCAGTATTTTGAAAGAAAAATATATGTTCACTATCCACCAGTTAGAAGAGAATAGTATAGAATCGTAACACTTAAGAGCGGAAACAGCCCTTACTCTTTTCTCTGAATCCCCTGCACTCTGTTGATGCCTTTATGCTATTGAGGTACTTAGACCTCTACATAATCTGCTATAATTTCTAAAGAGGAATTAGCACTGTTCAGACCCACAATGTGAGACCTCCTTATGTACAGGCAGAAACTGCACTGACTTTATTTTGCAGACATATCTCATTGCAAGCTCCTATTTAATTTGCTTTCCACAGTCGCTATTTCCACCCCCTAGCTCTGCCGCCTTGCTGCTTTTCAAGTCCCTCCCTCCCATTAAATATCTGTGGTGAGTATAGCATACAGCCCGTTTGTTTAACCTCCAGACAAGATTTAAAGAGATTTGAAAGGTGGCTGGGAGAGCATTCCACAGACAGTATGTGTGTAACACAAACTAAAGGCACACATGCATTAACACTGGAGAGTCAGGGTGATGAAAACAGGACTAGAAGAGCAGAATGAGGAGAGAGTGGGGAATCAGAGAGAAGGCAGCAATGAGTCAATTTGGACTTGCTTAGATTTTGATTCAGAAGTGGATAGGAAAACTGATGAGGTTGGAGCCAATAGAGCAAGTGCTGCTGGTGAGTTCAGCACTGTACAAGACTCAACGCTGCAGTTCTCCCCTGAATCCCTTCTCTACAGATGTATGTACAGGACTACCTGGAATACACAAAAATTTGCCCATTCCTTTTGGGCAGGTCTGCTCTTTGTCAGTCAAGGGATGTGAAAAACCCCACCTCTTAGCTGACATAGCTATGCCAGCAAAAACCCCAGAGTAGAGGCAGACATGTTGGCAGAAGAGTGTGTCTGTCATCATAGCTAACATCATTCGAGGAGGTGATGTTACGCTGCCAAGAAAAGCTCCTGTTGGCATAAGCTGCATCTACCATAGGGGGCTCTGACAGTATAGCTATACTGGCAAAGCATTTGTAGTGTAGACAAGGCCTCACTCTGCCTGACTTCAGGCACAGGGAGCAGCACACCTTCTCACAGATCTTTTCATACTTGTGTTGAGTTGACCACACTGATTCTCTTCCTCCACCTCATCATGCCTGGTGAGGAGCCCCCTAGATTCCTTCCAACCCCTGGCAGACAGAGAACACCAATGGGGCTCTCAGGCAAGAGGATGACAAGGAGCCAGATGGAATTTCAGTCTCTCTCCATTCGCCAGACCTTCCCCAGATACCAGGACACTGTCCTACAAAGAGGAAGAGAAAGTGGTAAGAAGAAAATTGACAAAGGAGAATGTGGGGGAGGTCAATGATTCACCTTCCCAGTAGCAAAAGACTTGATTTAGTTCCACTTTTTCTAGTTATTATAATTACTTATTACCATGGTATTACAGGTTGGGTTAAACCTAATTGAACCTGGTGAGTATACCCAATGCCCTTCATTTAATATAGTTGCTATAAAACTAGTAAGCTCTTTCATGGAAGCTGGTAGCTGGCACAATCAAATCCTCCAATCAAACTCAGGTACATGTCACTGCCCAAAAGAAAGGCATTTGTGAGACAGCTCAGAAGTATGTGAGCGGAGCAGCGTCAGTGGGTATTGTTTTAATAGAGATGCGTGTGTGAGAGGAAAAAAATAGTAAGTGATCATGTAATTAGACTGTCTCGTAAGGCATATGCACAAAAGGTCTAAATTAAGGTTACACAGGCATCCTTAATTCTGCCATTTTGTAACTTTTAAGTACTTGATGTTACAACATTAACATTCTTTTCATGTAGTTTATTGTGTCACTTCACAGGTTTTTTAAAATTTAAACTGGGAGGAAGGTGGGAGAGAGAAAAAGAAGCTCCAATAGGTGTAGCTATATTGACTCCTACGTGGTTGATCAACAAAGTTGGAACCTTTAAACCTGCAGCATAAACCTCTGCCAGTTGAGCTGAGTAATGGATAGCTGAGTAATGGATAGGTTATCAGGCTCTATGTGAACCAACCACAAGATGGGAATGAGACACAGGTTGCCACGGGTTTTGCAGCTATTTACTGATAGCAGAGGAATAACATAAATAACATATGGTACGAACTGAAGTTTGTGGCGGTGGAAGGTAAGCACCACAGATTCTTCTTGGGGAATACAGCCATACAAACACTGGATCTGATCAGGGTACAGAATGTTATAGCTGTGGTGCAAGAAACAAAAGGGATAATCCAATGGACAATAGAGACAATTTTAAAAGCATACGGGCAATGGCAAATGGGAGCGACTGGAAGTACATCCCACAGTGGAACCTGTGGGCCTTGCAAGAAGGAAAATTTCAGTGGCACTACATAATCCAGTACACAAGGAGCTTGAAAGGCTGCAGAGCAGGAGTATCACAGCAGTTGGTAAGCAGCATCGGGGTGGTAAAAAAACAAACAAACAAAAAAACAACAACCAACCATTGGGCAAATTACACAGCTCCATAGACCCATAGCCACTGAACTGGGCACTGAGATGCCACTTCCATTGTCCAAAATTGATGACATTTTGCCAGAACTTTCCAAAGCCAGAAGCTTTACAGCTTGATGTGAGGAATGGGTTTTGGCACTTACGGATGGATAAAGAATCCAGCACACTAACAACTTTTGCAACACCATTTGGGTATTCCAGATGGCTGCGCTTGTCGATGGACAGAAGCCCAGGACCAGAAGTGTTACAAAGAAGACTCACCCAAGTGCTGGAAGGGCTGCCTGGGGTGAAAACAATTGCAAATAACTTCATTGTAGGTGAGGGGAACAATGATACAGCAGCTGAACAAGACAACAACAAAAAACGACAAGCTTTTCTACACTGATGCAAGATAAGAACATAAAACTGCATCCAGAAAAAAATGCAACTTAAACACTATGAGGTGACATACGTTGGACATCTGCTCATAGCAGAGGGACAGAAAGCAGATCTCAACAGGATCAAGAAAGTCAGTGATATGCTAGCTCCAATGGACATGAAATGGGTACAGAGCTTGACAGGAATGACAATTTTTCTGTCCACATTCTGTCCACATCTGGCTGCAGTAGCAGAACCCATTGAGAACTACTCTTTTAAGTATGGTCTTTAACCAGATATGCACCCCCCTTATAGTAGGAGCTAGACCAGATTTCCCTACTTTGCTTATGAGAATGTCATGTTGGGACTGTGCTGAAACCTTACTAAAATCAAGATAAATCATGTCTACTGCTTTTCTCCTACTGACGAGGCCAGTAACCCTGACAAACAAGAAAATTAGATTGGTTTGGTATGGCTTGTTCTTCACAAATCTATGTTGCCTATTACTTATTACCTTATTGTCCTCTAGCTGCTTACAAATTGGTTTAATAACTTATTTCAATATCTTTCCAAGTATTGAAGTTAGGCTGACTGGTCTAAAATTCCTCTTTGTTTCCATGGTTCAAAGATGGGTACTTTTCCTGAGGATCCAGCCGTTAGAGTGACACAAGAAGGAGAGGTCTAAAGGAGTTGTGAGAGGTGCAGTGGCACCCCGGTCATACAAGGTAACTACGCAAGTGGGACAACTGATCCAAAGGACCAGGAGAGACAAGCCAGCAGATACAACACCCAGAAAGAGCTTAGAGAGAACCAGAGAACGGAGAGACAGAATAATAGAAACATAAGGACGAAAGGGACCTTGAGAGAGCCTGGAATGGTTAGAACAGTTACACTAGTTGCTCTCTCTCTTGTCTAAATATATAGAAAAACTCAGGCCACAAAAGTGTCAGTAACCCATTTGCTATTTACATGTCAGATGGTTCTGGCAGGTTAAAAATACTGAATTTGAAAAGTGTTTATATCCAAAGACTAAAACTGTGCATGTTGCTTTAAGAATCTGTGCTTGTAAGTTGCCAAGAAAGTATTTTTTGTTTTATTTTCAGTAGATTATGCAACATCATTTTTATGCTAACCTTTTCTGTTTTGAATTCTGTTCTACAGATGCCTTCCAGAAATCTTTGGATGTTCAATATGTTACTATAGATATATAGTAAAATTTTGACAGCTTCCTTACCGCTCAAAACCTGCAGTTCCCTGCAGAGACCTTTTCACCACTCTAGCCTTATTGCCAAGTTGTCATAACATTAATTAAACTGGAAGAATAAGGCATTGCATGTCATTTCTTATTCTGGATGCCTTCATATGAGGGACACATCTCCATGGCGAGACCCCATATATAAACAAAAAAGAAATAGCCTAGTAACAGTACAAAAACTCATATGGGACATTAAGTGGAAAATGTGGCAAAGGAAAATATGGAATTTAAAGCAAAGCATGTCTGGGCAAAATGAAGAAGAGTTTCTTGTATATGCAATTTCTTAAGCACTAATTTCATTCAGTTACTATGCATAGAGTATTGATATTTTAATCTTCATATTTTAGGCATTTTTATTATTAAACTTTTGAAGCTTTCCCATTCTAAAAATCCATCGAACTATAGGTAGACTGAATGTGCCTTGGTGAAATTAAAGATTTTTTTCTGTTGCAGAACATAAATAGTGTGTAGTGAAACTACTACTAATTTGCATAGTTATTTCATTTTGCGTCGTGAATCAAAATGCCTTCATTTTACATGATGTGTTTCATCACACATTTTTTATGTACGGTTAACCTGGCTGTCTGGAAACAAAAAATATAGCACACATGTTCATGCTTTGTTGTAGAGAATCTCCCAAAGACATTAATAGATGTTTACATTTTTTTGAAGCCTATTGGGTCAAAATCATTGCTGACTCTCCCCCCCTGTCCTCACTCCGCCCCCCCCCCCCCAGCAAGCCCATTGAGTACATAGAGATTTTCTTGCTCTTGGCTGCTTTTTAAATAGAAAAGTGTAGTGGTCTCATGACAATGCAATGCGCTGCCATGCTGGGGTCCACATGGCCAGGTCAACAAAAGGCAACACACACAATCCCTTGGGAGAAAGAATGCCTTACATTACTCTTTAGTGACCCCTACAGTCAGTCAAGAAATTGCATTGTTGGGCTCTAGAGAGAGCCATGGTTAATCTTCCCCCCGACTGGAAGAAGGGATGGTTGGGATGTGAGGGCTGTAGGAGCAGGGTGAAGGATGGAGGACAGTCTTTGCCCCTCTGCACACCATCCTCAGCAACCCAACTGCCACCAACAAGAGCCCCATAGATACTTCAAGGGGGGCATGGAGACAGTGGCCAGTGAAGTGAAACCTGAAGATGACGAGGTGGACGAGGAAGTGGAGTTGGAGGAGGATGGGGGACAGGAAACAGGTATGCCTGTTGGCACGGTGAGCCAGCCCCAGTAAGTACTCATGCTTCGATACTGCAAGGAGACATGAGGTAGTGCTCTGCTTTTTTCAATCAGGGTAGAAGATGGATTGAAATAACCATCACAGGTACCATTTGTATTTGCTTCTCATTCCCCTGTGCAGCTAGACAGAAGGGGCCCTGTGGAAAAAAATTGTTTATGCACTCCAGCCTGTCCCAGGAATCCTCCATAGAGAGCTCTACAACACTTTCCTGGAGGTACTCTGCAACCTTCTGCTGCAGGTTTCCTGGGAGGGGTGCCTTTTTCTCCCCCACCCCCCATGGTAGGAAACTTTGCTACACCACTCGGCAATTACTTTTGCAGGCACCATAGCAGCACATAAGCAAGCAGCATACGGGCCCAGTGTGCCGCCAAACACATGCAGGAGCTGCACCCTTGCATCCTCGGTTACGGTGCCAGTATTCAGAATAGTAGCCCTTAGGCGCTTGTAGTGATACCCCTCTGAAATCCTCCCCACCCTTTGTTCCTTCTTTCCCCTTCTCACGTGGGCCAAACTCAGCATGGCTGGGGCTCTTGCCGTGCTGTGTGCCTGCCAAGGGAAAGTGGTGTTCCTGACATGTTTGGATCAAGGCTGTGAGTACACTCACAATAGTGCCTCTCTCTATTGTTTCTTTAGCATCTGCAGATGTGCCCTTGAGCATCTCCTTCTGCACACCAGCTGAGTGGCTCTCTCTGATCAGCTGAAACAAGAGAAGTAAGGAAGACATGTTCTGGGAGGTGCTGCAATCCTCTGGTGCTTCGGATTGTGAGCAGAGAGCATGGACAGAGGCTATCAATAAAAAAATTCCACAGGAGAGGAAACGGGGAGGAGTGGATGATGCAGCTGCTCCAGGACCAGACAAACATGCTGAGGTCCCTGACTGAACTTCAGGCGGAACACATCCATGCTCACCTCCCCCTGCATCCCATATAAAATGTCCTTCCATGTCCTTGCTACACACATTCCTGGGCCATCGCAGTACCCTATGTACTCCACCCCAAGCGACATGTGTCACAATGACAGCTGGACATCTACCCAGCTGTGAGACCCTCGTTTGCAAATGTGCTCTTGATTTTCATGTTCCTTGCAGAACATAGAAATGTTTGCATCGGTGTTTAATAAAAATGTACTTATAGAAAGAGAATGAATCTGTATTTGTCTCTTATGTATGGTGTATGTATAGACAGGGTTAATCAGTGCATTTGAATTGTAATACTAATGTGCACACCAGAAAACAGTGCCTGGCTTAATGCATTATAGAAACCCACATTACTGTGGCTCATTGTCAAACTGATTCTTTAAAGCTCCCTGTTGAGCCCCTCTAACAGCCCTGGTATCTGGCTGCTCAAAAGCAGCAGCCGCGCAATCCATCTTAATGTTCCACCCCTGCTGAAACTTATCCCACTTAGCTTCACAAATGTTATGCAGAGCACTGCAGGCTGCTATGACCACGTGAATATTTTCTTCATTGAGTTCTAACCTGCCAGAGTGGCAGCATCAGCTACCCTTTAAATGGCCTAAGACACATTCAATAGTCATTCTGCACCCTCTGAGCCTGTTGTTGAAGAGCTCCTTGCTGCAGTTAAGGTTGCTGGTGTACAGCTTCATGAGCCACAGAAGCAAGCGGTAGGCTGGGTCTCCACATCCCATTTCCACATCCCAGTTGGAATCATCTGGTCTGGAAAGAAAGTAACTGCTTGGAGCTTTGTGTACAGGCCAGTGTTCCTGAAGATGCATGTATCATGCACCTTCCCTGACCACCCCACATTGATGTCAGTGAAACAACCCCAGTGCCTGCAATACCATAGAAAAGTAGCTCTTTCTGTTGATGTACTCTGTTACAATGTGGTCTAGGGTGAAAATGGGGATATGCTTGCCATCTATCTCCCTGCTGCAGTTAGAGAATTCCACTGCTGCAAAGCCATCCACTATTTCACACACATTGCCCAGAGTCATAGTCGTTCATAGCAAGCGGCGATTAATAGCCTTGCACACTTGCATCACTGCAACCCCCATGGTGGATTTCCCCACTCCAAACAGATTCACACCTGATCGGTAGCAGTCTGGAGTTGCCAGCTTCCACACAGTGATCAACATGTGCTTCTCAGCCGTTGGGGCAGCTCTCATTTTGGTGTCCATGCGCTGGAGGGCAGGGCAAGTGCCACATACAGTTCAAGGAAGGTGACTTTGCGCATCCAAAATTTCTGCCGCTACTGCTCATCATCCCATATCTGCATATCAGGGCAATCCCACCACTCAGTGCTTGTTTCCAGAGCCCAGAACCAACTGTCCACCATGTGCAGCTGCTCAGTGAATGCCAAAAGCAAGCTTGAGTTGTTTCTGTCCAGGGCACACAGCAAGGCAGACATCATGGCGTCATCATCAGATTCACAGCTCATGAAATACTGCAGAATCAGTTGTGTTGTGTTCATAACACTTATCACAATAACAAAGAGCAGTGCAGGATCCATGCTTTCAGAGAGGAGGGCATGCAATTTACAGGGGTTGGTGAGAAGTGGTGTGAAATGTAGTAGGAAGCTCATGGAATGATGGGACAAAAAAAACTACATCATTGGATGCTGAGCCCACCGCTCTGAGGCACTGTGATCCCTTGCCAGAACACCCAGTGGCAGATGGTGGTGAGTTGCACAGTGGGATAGCTACCCATGGTGCACTGCTCTTTCTGTTGATGCAAGACCACCAACTGTGGATGTTCTCAGCTGTCACAAGGCACTCCAAAAGTGGTTTAATTACAGCAGTGGATGAAGGTGGCTGTAACTTCAGTTGAGGGATAGCTCAGTGGTTTGACCATTGGCCTGCTAAAGTGAGGATTGTGAGTTCAATCCTTGTGGGGGCCATCTGGAGCAAAAATCTGTCTGGGGATTAGTCCTGCTTTGAGGAGGGGTTTGGACTAGATCTCCTGAGGTCCCTTTCAACCCTGATATTCTATGACTTGACTTTGTAGTGTAGACATAGCCTTAGTCTGATTTAGCCGGATTTTACATCCCCTTGGCCCTCTGTCGCACAGGTCTAAATGATTACACATTGCAGGGCCGCAGACAAAAGCCCTAAATCTCTACCCCAGGGGCCTGGTTCTGATCTCACACCAATTTCATGCTGGTGTAACCCCGTTGTCTTCAATGTAGTTACTCCTGATTTGTTACTGGTTTGAGAACAGCATCAAGCCCTAAACCCCTATGTTAAATCTCAAGGAGAAACTTCCCAAAGTTACAGATAAATGCTCAGTGTCTGCCAGTGCGATATATGGCAAGCCTTGGAATGTACACCATGGAGCGCAGACACGTCTCCAGCACATGGGACACTTACTTAGTGATCTAATCTACCAGACTGACTTAATTCAGAAATTTGATGGGCATGGCTGGATGCCACATTTTGATTGGCTGAAATGTTCCTCCAGTCCTCGCCTTACCTTCTGTCCTCCCTCAACTACATAGCACCCTCACTATTAATTGAGCAATCAGATTCCTTTTTTTTTTAAAAAGGACACTTTGAAAACAATTCTTAATTATTTTTAAAAATGCTAATAAATAGCATTAATTCCCAATGAGAAGAGCACTCCTGATTACTTGCTACAGATCTATTTTATTCCTGAGCAGCACTGTAATAGAGCTCTTGGAGGACCAGGTTTCCTAGTGGGTAGTGCACCCAGTATCCCCTCCCAAGTGGACGGCCTTTCAGTCCAGTTCCTCACCCAAGGATGGGTTTAGCTTCACTTTGGGTTGCAGTGTCCTTGCTCTCTTCTGATCAGAGAGGCAGTGAGACTGGAATGTGGCTTATGCCCCTTCCGCAGCAACAGCAGTTGGGAAGGAAGCCCAGGCCCTTCCACTCTCCGGGGCTGCAGCCCAGGGGCCTATCAGACTCAACAGTGTTTGATGCCTTGGAGAGCCCTCAGAGTTACCCTCCCTGCTCACTTCCTACCATCCGTCTCTCCCCACGGCTCCAAGGCCAATATAAGGTAACAAAAGGCAAAGAAAAGCCAACTGAACTTTCAGCCCCAACTGGGCTCAGCAGACAGTCCTGTTCTTCACAGGGAGGCTTCTTCCGCATCCTTGTCCAGGAACCCTGAAGTTAGGTCTGACTTCTTCCTCAGCTTCTCCTTCTGAGCTCCCATTGGAGCACACTCTGCGGGTCTGGAGGGGCGGGGCAATCTGGGCCCAGTATTGTCCTTTAACCCCTTTGGGCTCAGACGGGTTTGTGCACTCCATCAGACGCATACACCATATATTTAGTGCCTCACTCAAGCTGCTGATATTATTTATGAGAGGAAAAAGCACCAGGAGAAAGTCTTCAAGAAATATTAGTGTTTCAGGCTATCTTCCTGAAATCAATAATGAAGAACTTTCATTTGGTCTAAGAATTCAGTTATTGTTGGAATTCTATATTTGATTTCTCCTTATAAATTGCTATTAAAATGGCTCTGAGGTTTAGCGCCAGCAGCCTAGGGGCCAGAGCCAAAGCATGTTAAAATCAGTGGAAAGACTCATTGATTTCAATGGGATTTAAATAGGGGCCCTAAATAAGGGCGGCAAGATCCCTACCATACAAATTTGGTCCCTAAGACTAGAATTGCCCTTTTCAAGGCTTAAGTAGGAATAAGTTTTATATAATTTATTATACCAATTTCTTCTACCCCTCCTGGATCAAGCCAGACTATGGAAACTATGGCCTCCTGTCAGCAGAAGGAGACAAATCAGTCTTTCAAATTCATATTGTCAGCCCTTGTAGGCGGGCCAATTCCAGTTGAGAATTCTAGTTCATTTCCTGTTTCAAGCAGATGGAACAGCTCAGTCCAGCAGAACAAAAATGTTAATTAGTTATTTCTCCTTTTAAGCTTTGCTGTTTATTTGTTGTTACCTCAGCTTTTAATTTGGGCAGGATTTTATTAGTTTTATTATGATTTATTATTCTATTATCTTAGCACCTAGGAGCCCTTGTCACGGACCAGTACCCCATTGCATTAAGCACTATAAAGACACAGACCAAAAAGACAGTCCCTGTCCCAATGGGCTTGCAATATAGATATAATCTAGATACAGATGGGAGTACAAGGAAACAACGAGATGATATTGATCAGCATGATAGCGATAGGCAGTGATCAAGGTTACTGTAGGCATCATAGCAAAGGACAATTTAAAGGAGGGCTTTTAGTATTTAGATCTTTTCTAGGTTTGTTATTTTTATCTCCCCTATCGGTGCTCAGTCCAGAGTTGTCTGTGACGTGCAGCCCGCCATCCTGTGCCTCAGTCCAAGAAAGCACTTAAGCATGTGCATAACTTCAGGTACGTGAGGAGTCACATTGAAGCCATTGGGTTTACACCTGTATTTAAGTGCTTTTCTGGACTGGGGCAATGGTATCTCCCTCAAGGGATATTTTAAATTAACCCTTTAAATAAACCTTACCCTTTGGGGTGGAGTATTAGCTAGCCAGGCTTAGAACACAACGTTAAGGAGCTGGGGGGAAGCTTGTTACAACCTGTACTGTGCTTATTATGTGTCTAAACAGAGGACTCCAGGGGTATAAATCCAAGCCCTTTTATGAGCACTAAAATCACTGGAAACCTTTTTTAATCACACCATAACCTTTCCATGGAGAGGCTTATTGAACATAATACGAGCGTAGCAATACTGTTCCAAGGAGAACCAGCCACCATCCGAGGTGTTCTCTTGATTTATAGCTGCAGCAGCATGCCCGGCATGAATTTCATATAACATGATAATATTCTATCAAATCTAGGAGCTATACACTGAACCCTATATAGATAACTGATTGAACCTCACATTGATAAGTCAGGATGTAATAATCATGTCTTTCCTTCAGCATGAAATAATGTGATTTCAAATGCCACGCTTTAGGTGTAGAAGCAGTAATCCCATTATCAGTCATCAACAACGAATTACACTCCTGTAAGTATTAATTTTGTTTGTGGTTATATAGTGGCACTGTTAGAGGGCAGGCAAGCTGGGAGAATTGGTTTTTACATGCCAAATATATCTGGTATTTCACCTGTACTTTTCTCTAAATCACCTATACATATATATTAGTTATTGCTACCAATATGAGGATATTTACTTCACATTGACTATGTTCTTGAAAGAAAGAAAGAAAGAAAGAAAGAAAGAAAAGCTGCATTTCAGTGCTGAATTGGGGGTGACCCCTGCATATCTTTGTCCTTTGGCCAGGAATATATACTTCCTAATGTTGGTAAAGTGCTGAGAGTCTCAGGAAAAAAGGTGTTATAGAATGGTGGAGTAGCATTATTTTGTAGATATGCTAATAACCTTCACATAATGGAATGGGTGACAAAGAACAGTGAGGGAGACTGACATAAATTGCCTGCTGGAAATCTTTGTAGATTCCCAAGAAAACTGGGTGTGCAGGTAATGCCTGACAGACAGAGCCTGACTGACTGTGCAAATCTGCAGAAGCAGATAGATGGATTTCCATCATCCTTTATACCATTTCCATCCTTTGAAGCTATGACACACATTTTGATTACATTCTGTTATGATTATTATTTTATCATCATCATTATAAAACATTTATTTAGTGCTGTAAATTTACACAGAGCTCTGAGAAGTCACATTCCTCTTCTGTAGATCTTAAAGTCCAAATAGACAAGAGCTTTATAATTACATGACACAAAATATTATATTGGGGAAAAAAGCCAACTCATCTTCCAGCCCATGACTTTAGAATTCTTTCTTAAATTCAAATATAACTCCATGAACTAAGCATGTTATCTGTGTTTAGATTATAGTTATATGCCTAATGCATATATTATTTATTGTATTTAATTAGATTAGATTAGATATTTGCCTATCCAAACACTGAGCATGTGTTCAATAAAATAAACACTGCAGTTAGAAAACAAAATAGACCAAGAGGAAAAAAATACAGATTCTGCCCTTCGTCAATCCACCCTAAACCACTTGGATTATGAATACCCACCTGTCCTAGACTATTATAGTCGGAGAAAATGAATTGGGTGTGCTGTCTGGAATAGCTAGGCCATAGTGCACATCAGCATCACATCATTGTATTCACCAGTTAAGAATCTGGATTGTAATTAACCCAAGCGAACAGTGTTTAAATAGTTAAGCACTTAGACAGGACAAAGTATATTAAAAAAAGCACTGCCCCGCTCTGGTACACTTCAAAAATGGAATGTTTTATGAAAACCTCCATTACTCTGCTATACATATTTTCAGAATCTCCTTTTGTGGCTTATTAGTTATTGCCAAGATTTTTTCCTCTATAAGTGGAAGCTCTTGCCTTCATGGGGCAAGTTGAGCCACCTAGATAAGAGGCCCTGATCCCGTGAACTGCTGAGTGCCTCATGCAAGGTGTTGAGTGCTCTCATTTGAAGTCAGCGATTCTGTAATTGATTGTGATGTCATGAGTCCTTCCTTTCTTCCTCTCTTGTATTCTATGGTTTCTTTCTTTCCTCCGGCTTTCTTCTAAAGGCATGTATGCATATAGGTGTATGCATGTACACATAAAAACTGTGTGTCTTAAAGGTAATGAAACTGGAGTAGAGCTGTGAAATTTTTTTTATCAATAGTTTATTCACTGAAAAATGCAGTTTTGAGTTGACTGAAACTGTTTGTGAATTTGGGTTGAATCCAGCAAATAGTTTTAGATAGAAACAAATGGGGAAACAATTATGGAAAAAGTCAAAATTTCTCCTTTCAGCATTTTCAAAATGAAATGTTTCTACTTTTCATTTCAAAGTGGTGTTTCATTCTGAAATTTAACTAGCTTTAACAGGGATGAAAAGGTGGAAAAACACCAAAACCTAAACGAAACATTTTGTGTTAGATTGAACAAAATGTTTTGTTTGACCTAAAGGGGGAAGGGGCTGAATTTTTGTTTCAGCAAGAAAAAACAAAAGAAATTGTCTTGTCAGGACAAACAAAACTGGGGCTGGGGAGGAGGGATTTTTTAGTTCAGCCACTAAACTGAAAAATCAATTATTAGCTCTTAAATGGAAGTATAGGATTATGCTTCATTTTGGAGGGCACTGTGCGAAGAATTTGTGCAGTAGTTTGTAGCATCACTTAGATGAAGTATCAGTTTTTCAGTTCTCTGACTGGAGAAAAGCAGCACTTGCAGTTGTTTCTGAGGCTGAGAAGACGGAAACTAAAAAAACAATATGATCAAGCTGGAGACTGTACAATCCTTAACAAATGAAAAAGCATATCTTAAATTTATGCTATGAAAATGGTTTTTAAAAACATCTGATGTTTTCTGTTAGTCATGGGCATGTCGACGGTGTTCATCAGGGTAATAGCTGAGTTCTCACTAATCTTAATTAAACTTCACAATGAAGCTCTGTGAATAATTGACTTTTCAGTTTAATTGACAGTTCCAAAAAATTGAAAAAAAGAATGGGCAAACCAAAACGTTGAAAAAATGTTTGCTTCAGGTTGAACAAAAAATTTTATTTGACCTGAAAGGAAATGTATCATTTTGATAGTGAGCTTTGTTTAAGGCTTTTAAAAAAAAATTTTTTTTTGAAAGAAATTTCTAAATAAAAAGTAATTTCAAATCAAAACATTTTGAAAATGTCAGAATGAAACATTTTGATTTTTTTCCGATTTTTTTTTCTGACCAAAACAATTTGGCAAATTTCATATGATTTTACAAAATGTTTTGGTCAACACAAATCTACATTTTTTGCCACCAAAAAAAAGGGTTTTAGTCGAAAATGTTTGTTCAGCTCTATCTTACAATAGCCTTGTGCAGCATACATATATTATCTCCATTTTAGCCATCCTTACACACACACACACATACACACACACATTTGTTCTGGATTCTTAAATGTAAGGACTCCATATTCTTCCTTTTCCCCACCCCCTCCAGGCCATGGTCATTAATATCACCTCTGGCTAATCAGTAGTACTAACACACACTGCATTTCTTACACCATGCTTTAAGTTCTTGTGTTCAACCTCCATGGCTTGGAATCAAAGAATAAACAGTCTGTCTCAGATGACAGATCTCTCTACTCCCTCTACAATATGCTATGCCAGCACCATTCATATGGCCTAGTTTACTTTTATAACTCTTGCATTGGACACCTTATGAGTTGACACAATGGATTCCTGTGGAGAACGACTTGTCAAAATGACATTTTTGTAAAATCTGCAGTTGTCAATCATCTAAAAATAAACACAGGATCAAAGTTCTGTTTACCACAGGATTAATAATTATCTTATTGATGTGAACCAGAGCGCATTGACACAGTAAAACTTTCCTGTGCAGTTTGACATCTGTATGTTTAGTTTATAGTGACTTATGATTTCAGTCAATATTTACAAATATTGGCATTGGATAGCTCCTGCTTGTCATGTAATGGGTTTTTTCTCAGTGGAATTTCCATGGGCAAACCGAAGCATTTAAGTACCTAGGTATAAAAGTATGAAGAAACATTAACAAACTAGTGAAGATAAATTTAGATCCTATACGCTCTCAAATAACTAGTGATAAAAATAGGTGGCATCCTGTCTCTGTGAGCCTGCGGAGAAGAGTTTATACAATAAAAATGAATATTCTGCCTAGGCTCCAATATATTCTAACTGGCCTACCTGTATATATTTCTCCATCTTATTTTAGAAAATATAACAACATTTTCAGAACCTTTTATGGGGTGCTGGTCAATGCCCACAACTATCACTTAAAAAAATCAAGTTCCCCAGAGCCAAGGGAGGAGTTTGAGCTCTCAGACCTATAAAATTACTATTATGCTTTTATCATGTTACAGATGTCAAATTGGTTCCAGCATGCGAACACCCTTATATTCACATGAGTGGCAACTGAATGGGTATTAATTTCCTCTGTGGGTCTGCTCCGTTCCTCTTTTTGTCCACTGGAGAAAAATCAAGTGCCTAGAGTGATGGTTACACAAAGGGTCTGGGCTATCCTGGCTAAGCAGTATCAATTTCAATCTCACTGTCGTGCAACAGCACCTAGCTGGGTAACCTAGACTTACAAATTGAGGAAAAAAAACTATAATTTTGAAGAACTGGCATCATATGGATTTCCCAATTAGTCAAGAATTAGGGCTCTTCTAACACTAACGCAATGATATGATCTGCCATCCTCAGAGGAGTGGCAGTACTTACAACTAAAACACTTGCTAAAGTATCACTTTGGCCCAGTTGCCCTAGGACTGCCAGAGGGCCCAGAGCTACTGGGAACCTTGGAAATGCTTCATAAACTCCCCAGGCCCATGTCCATGTCCACTAATGAAGAGGAACTCTGTTGGTCTGGAGTTCTTTGTGAAAGTGTGGGAAGGGGAGTTATCGTAGCCCTTAAAAGAACCTCCGGGGCAAAGCATATTACAAAATGTTAAAAAATGCTTCTGTGGATCTCAGGCTACGCCTAATGCAGCAAAAGATTTTATTCAATATGTCCTGGATGCCACAGAGATTGTACAAGGTGCGGGCCTTGTCCTTTGATGTGTGTTGGTGCAGTAATAAAGAAAAAGGAACCCCGATTCGTATGCTATGGCACTGTCCAACAGTCAGGTAGCTGTGGAAAGAGGTGGACACAAGAGTGAAAATAGTGCTTGGCTTCAGCAACCAAACCTCAAATTGTATCCTAGATTATGTAACCACTATGATGGGTTTAACTTCATCACAAAGACTTTGGTTCTTGAAGGTCCTTACCAAGAACATGATTTTACAAAAATGAACTAGCAGGCTTATGCCCAGCATTAAGCAGTGGTATTCAGAACAGTCTGAGTTAGCCGAGAAAGAGAAAATAGCTTATCAACATAGTGAGCAAGTATATGAATTAGAAGAATTTGAATCCCATTTTGATACATTTGAATAAGAAATGCTGAGATAGCTCAAGTAATGCCAGACTTCCATTCCATCCAACTTCTGCAGGGGCTCCACTTTTTCCCTTTCTGTGTCCCCACTTTCACTTTTTTGCCTATTTGTGTACGTCTTTTTTTTGTTTGCTTTTTTGTTACCCGCCTATCTAATTTATTATGTCTGTGTAATATTGTCTGGCGTTGCATTGTTTGGTTTTGAAGCTTTGACAAGTTGTAAAGTTGCATAATTTTATTGGATATCCTGTTAAACGGGTGGCATTAGGATATATATACACACTGTATTTTTTTGTTTGTTTCTTTATGACAATTAATAAAAAATTAATCACATGAAAACAAAAACAAACAACAAACACCACACCCCCACATACACACACATCTTGACTTGAGAGTTCATAACTCCATTCATTTTGGTCTGTAATCATTAAAATAAGATGTGCAGAATTTCCCCTCAGAACAGACACTTATTTCTAGAGGAGGAATGAAGAAAAATTGGGATTTAAGGTATGTTAGAGAAATTAAACATCTTTTCCCCTACTTTGTTTCTTAATGACATATTAAGGGAAGGTTTTATATTTACCTGGGTCTAAACATTTATTACTGTGGTATGTTTGCTTTAAAAAAACCTACAAAGTACTATGAAGAGGTGAAACTGAGGTCACTATTTAACTCACGGATCAATAGATCTTTTGCATCCTTGAACTGTAATGTCAAACATCATTGCCTAAGAAAGCCCTGACATTAAACCATTTTTGCATTATAGATGCATCATGGGCTATATTCTCCTCTCAGTATGCAAATATCATATGTATAAGCTCTATTACCGGTAGATTTAATAGCTGTATGTATAAATCCCTTTTCATCAAGATAAGAATATTCCCTAATTTGAGAGTGTAAAAATATATAATATATAATCCATTTTTAAACTTAAATAGGATTCACACTGTTGATGCAGTGTTTATTCTCCCAACCCTGTTTCATTTCTTAAACTAAAATCCTTGCCCAAGCTCCTCTTATTCACAATGACTACACAAATTTAACATCTTTGTTATTCAAATAAGTTAGATCTTCTCTAAGAACTTCAGAGGGAAAATATGAAGCCTGACAGAATAGCATGATATTCCCATATGAAAATCCTATCTGAAAGTGTCTACACATTTCAAATTAAAAATTAAAAGGAACCATTAAAAAGGAGCATGTTGTCTAAAATGTGTTGAAATGAGACATATATTTATTCTTCCCTAAGGTAAAACCTGTACAACTTTGGGTTTACAACCCATAAATTATCAAGTCATTTCTCACTTATAGAATAAATAGCAGCCTAGTGCGTCTGAGCCCACACATTAGCTGAAACTGGAGAGAGCTAAATTTACAAAACATTGAATCAATAAGTATGTGAGACTTAGTAAACAGCATGAAATTCAATAATTTCAGCAAGAGGGCAATGCAACTAATCATCTGTTTTTCAGTTTCTCCTGAAGTTTCTTTGTGTTCACAGAGCTGCCAGCAGCCCCCTGAAAACTTTACAAAGTCAGCAGAAGAGAAAATATGCCACAAAATGGGAAATGAGAAAATGCCATTAACAAGATGAAACGAAGAGCAGATTCATAAGAGCCAAGCTGAGCAACTCACACAAAAGGTTGTGCAAAGCAAGATTTGGTTGGTTTTAGGTCTTTTTTGTCTCTTATGAGTCCAGACACTAAGTTGTGAGGTTTTTGTCCTTTCCTTTAAAATGTTCAGGACAGTCAGGGTTATTTTTTTTATTTCAACCTCATTCAATGTCATATATGTCCCCATTTCATTCTCCCACTGAAATCCATCCATCTTGACAACTATCCTCTGACTGACATAACAAGGCAAATGGTTTCCCAAATCACAACTTTGTAGACCAATATATGTAACAGATCAATGAAGCAAGTGTTCTCTAGGCTTGGATTTTGGAAAGGTTTTAAGGGAGGTAGGTGTCCAACTTCCATTTAATTTCAGGGTCAAGTGCCTTTCAAAATCTCAGTCTTACAGCACAGACATAAGTACTGCAAACGTGAGTGCAACTTCTGTGATGGCCCAGCACAAGCTATATTCTATACAGTAGCCAATAAAGGACTATAGCAATCAGCATCATAAAAGTTTTCTTGTACATTGCCTTTCAGGTAAAAAGCTCAAGTGCCTTGAAAGGTGGATAAGTAGCATTAATTCTCATTCTACAGCTGGGGAAAGAACTTGTTGCATTCTGCCAAGGTCACACAGTGGCATTCTGATATGGAATCTACTTCTGCTCTGAACGCTTCTTTGGAAGGTTGGGGACCATCTGATGGCTTGTTGCTGAAATAAGCTGGTGACCTCGGTCCATTTTTTTAATGGGCAGATGTCCACAATCCATATACAAACAAGACTTCATAATTTGGCACTAATAAGCACCTCTTGCTGGCAGTCTTGGTAGCCCAGGATTTGAATGGGCATTGAGAATTAACCCAAATCCACCAGTGGAGATGCTCTCTCCACAGACAGACACACTAGTTATTTTGTCTGTACTCTGGGTAAACAGACAGCTTCAGCCATAAAGCCTATTGTGAACAGTGACAAAAAAAATCTCTTTACAATTTGTTTTTGGGAAAAAAAGAAACCGAGAAAGATAAATGTGGCTATATGAAATTTAATCAAGTGTGTTAATATAAGGGCAGATGAAGACTAAAAAACTTTGCACTCAGGATATTAAAATTATATTTCCTTTTGTACACCAACCTGTGTTCCTAGCATCATTTCTTCTACTCCAGCCTTGAACGTAGAAAGAGGCTTTTCATATGTGAAGCAGTCATAGTGCCAATAATATCAACCCAGGTTTTGAATGAACTCAAAGTATTTTTTTCTGCCTTAAACAAATCTTGTGTCCATACTGAATTAGTTAAATCATCTGTCATCTAATGTTTGTTTTGTCAGTAATATTGACAAGATCTGAGTTGTTCATCAGCTGATGTATGGAGTGATGCCACTGGACAAAACAGAGGTTTTTTTTAAAAAAAAGAGGAATCTCAATTTCTAATGCAACTTTTTATACCTTTGGATATTATGGAGCAGATTTTTCAAAACTGCGTGCAGCAAAGTTTGATACCCACTTTGCAATGGTGTAAATAACTGCACAAGATGAAAGCCAACATACATTGGGGTTTGCAAGTACCTGAGTCATGCGCACATATTGAATTCTTTTAACAGAATGTGGTAATAATACCATCTGAGAGCAATTATTTGAGTTTCTGTAATTATGATCCTAAGTCTGTAACCCTTATTCACAGCAGTAATCACCCAGTGCCCAAAAAATAAAGTATAATTGGAACTACTTGTATGAGTAAAGGTAGCAGGGCTAGAACATATGTGATATCATTACGGTGTTCGTTCTAATAGGTGGGACATGTAGGAGAAAAAATGTGGTCTACTGGTTGGAGCTCAAGTTCCTTTTTGTATAAAATCTAAGATGTAATTCTTACTCTCATTTATAAAGTGCTCCGAGGCCCAGGATAATAGAATCTATATACATGCAAAGTATTGTCATTATTTATTAGCTTTCTTTAGCACTGTGGGAGTTATATAGAAAGCAAAATATACATTTATCTTGATCCTGCACACCCAGTAGCCTGCAGGAATAATATAATTTATCAATAGTTTCTTTATGGGTCTTATTGTAACATGGAATGGAAATAAAATATAGTGTTGTCCTGATACCATTGAGCTTGCATATGCCATTGATCAGCTGTGAACACTAGCTATGTAACAGTCATCTGTTTTTTCCAAGCCAGCTCTTCCAAGTAAATGTCTGCATGGTGAAGTGCCTTAGGACACTTAGGAATTGGGTGGAGATTATTGATTGGGAAATAGCTATAGACAGAATATAACTTAATTAAGTTTGCTAGAAAAAGAATGAAGTCAGTATTTCTTGATATGTGGTTAAGTGATTTATTGTATATCTGATTTTTTAAATAAAGTTTGCTTTGCACATTACTAAACTCATCTGTTGTTACTTTGCTGTTTTATCCCCCAAGGATGCACAGAGGTGAAATTGCTAAATTTATTGAGCTTACTTTGGCTGAAAATGGCACTCCTAAATCACTTACACACGTCTGAAATTTTTTCCTAAGGATAGGGATTAATTCAGCCTCATAATTTAATACTCATAAAAGAGGGAGAAACTGAGTACTATATGTCATTGCTATTATTATTCAAATAAAAAGTGAAATCTTTAATTATGCTGTTAATTTCCATAATTATGGTACTTGACATTGATAAATGTAAATGGATACTAGATTACAAATAGAGATACAAATAGAGCTGTTCATTTTAAAATTTATTTATTTACTCTATTAAACTGATGGGACTGAAAAATGGCCAGCACTAGCTTAGTGAAAATGATGTAAGGATCATGACAATCAAATTGTAGTCTTTGTGGAGATAGTCTAACATAAGCAACAAGGCTGTGTCAGAAATCATATACTTAGAAGTTCACATTTTTTAATGCGTGGGGTAAAAATATAATAGACAAGAGGGTGCAATGGGACATAATATTATGTACAAGCAGTTGCTTATGACTCATGCCTATAAGTGTAGCTCTTTCCTCAGAAGCGGGAGTAATAAAATGATCTGCAACAAACTATGGTAACCCTATGACTATGGCAAATGTTCTTCTATCTGCATGAATTTCCTGCGGCAGTGATTCTTTTGAATACATGAACTCGTATATTATAATATTTTGCTCTGTATGTCAGATATAGTTACATTTCTTACCTTGGCTTCATTTGAAGAGGTTTCTTTAAGCTGCTTGTTTCTTTCTTTTTTATTTTTTCCCAATATTTTCTGACATCTTATTTTTCCACAATAAATGACACAATACTTTCTGGAAAAATATTCTGCTTTATCTCCAGGAGAAAACAGTAGGTGGCTTACTTTTTGGCATTCCTGCCTTCTTTGCTACTTTTCTAGGCCACTTTCCAAAGAAGAAGAATACTGTGCTTTGGACTTCTAGAGGGCTTTCCATTCAAGGCTCCCAAAATATTTGACAGATATTAATTCATTTAGGGACAGAGTGTGGCCTGGTCTACATGGCTGTGCAAGGGCATAAGGGGGAATAAGATCCCCAAATGTTCCTATGCATCCTCTCTGGACCTTGTAGGTATCAGGAGGTAAATGCATGCTGCAGACCTGCTATTCCCCTTCGCCTGAGCAAGTCTGTAAGGAGAAAGGCAAAAATAGGCAGACCCTTGACTCCATCCCACCTTGCTCCTTCCCAATACTCTAGCAGCTGAGCTGGTAAGAGCCACTAGCAGATTACTGGTAACAAAGAAGGAATCATACTTCTCCAAAGCACAATTCATTCTTTGGGGTGCTCTTGAAGTGGTGATCCCAGGACTGAAAAGCATGCCTGACTGAGAGAATTAAGGAGTTCAGTCTACTAGCTTATTGAAAAGAAAGGTAAGAAGTGACTTGATCATTGATAGTGATCAATGGCTCGATGTCTAGTTGACAGCCGGTACCAAGCAGAGTGCCCCAGGGATCGGTACTGGGGCCAGTTTTGTTCAACATCCTTATTAATGATCTGGATGATGGGATGAATTGCACCCTCAGCAAGTTTGCAGATGACACTAAGTTGGGGGGGAGAGGTAGATATGCTGGAGGGTAGGGATAGGGTCCAGAGTGACCTAGACAAATTGGAGGATTGGGCCAAAAGAAATCTGATGAGGTTCAACAAGGACAAGTGCAGAGTCCTGCACTTAGGACAGAAGAATCTCATGCACTGCTACAGGCTGGGAACTGACTGGCTAAGCAGCAGTTCTGCAGAAAAGTACCTGGGGATTACAGTGGACGAGAAGCTGGATATGAGTCACCAGTGTGCCCTTGTTGCCAAGAAGGCCAACGGCATATTGGGCTGTATTAGCAGGAGCACTGCCAGCTGATCGAGGGAAGTGATTATTCCCCTCTATTTGGCACTGGTGAGGCCACACCTGGAGTATTGCATCCAGTTTTGTTGGACAAATTGGAGAGAGTCCAGCAGAGGGCAATGAAAATTATTAGGGGGCCAGGGCACATGACTTGTGAGGAGAGGCTGAGGGAACTGGGCTTGTCTAGTCTGCAGAAGAGAAGAGTGAGGGGGGATTTGATAGCAGCCTTCAACTACCTGAAGCGGGGGTCCAAAGAGGATGGAGCTCAGCTGTTCTCAGTGGTGGCAGAAGATAGAACAAGAAGCAATAGTCTCAAGTTGCAGTGGGGGAGGTCTAGGTTGGATATTAGGAAACACTATTTCACTAGGAGGGTGGTGAAGCACTGGAATGGTTACCTAGGGAGATGGTGGAATCTCCATCCTTAGAGGTTTTTGAGGCCTGGCTTGACAAAGCCCTTGCTGGGATGATTTACTTGGGGTTGGTCCTTCTTTAAGCAGGGGTTGGACTACATGACCTCCTGAGATCTCTTCCAACCCTAATATTTTATGATTCTATGGTGTATAATTACCTACAGAGAGAGAATGTATCTGATACTATAGGGCTCTATAACAAAATCCAATAGCTGGAAGTAGGATAAACTTAAACTGGAAATAAGTGGTAATTTTTTAACAGTAATGGTAATTAACTATTGGAACAATTTACCAAGGGATGTGGTAGATTGTTCCTTGAATACTTTACATCAAGAGTGGATGTCCTCCTAAAAACTATCCTGTAGCTCAGCCACAAATTACTGGATTTGATGGAGGAATTGCTTAGTGAGATTCTATGGCCTGTGTTAAACAGCAGGTCAGACTAGATGGTCCCAAAAGTACCCTCTGGCTTTAAAATCCACTGGCCAGATTTTTAACTATACTAAGGCCCTGTTACATCACTCTAGTGGTGTAAATGAGCCTTAGTGTGATTTAAAATCTGCTCTATTTAATATGTGCCAGTACAATCTAGCTCTTAGTTTCAAAACACCCTTGTGAAACAGGTAACTATTATCTCATGTTACAGGTGAAGAAACTGAGACACAGAGATGTTAAATGACTTGTCTATAGACACAGAGGAAGGCAGTAGGCATGCTGGGAGTAGAACCCAGATCTCCTAATTCCTAGACTCGTGCCTTAATGATATAACCATCCTCCCTGCCTAGGAATATAGTACCGTGTCCTGAGATATATTTTGCACTATGAAGGAGGTTTTCATTGACAATCAGTCACTGTAAGAGATTTCTCAGTGACCTTAAAGAGAGCTGGGAGGAACAGTTGACTCACAAGTGATGAATTTTATACTTCTAGTAGACAATTTGCAATAAGGAAAAAATATCTGCTCATTGTGCAATATTCTGGTTTGCTTAATGCTTGCTCTCATTGCAAAATAAAAATTTTAAAACTAACTTGCAATTTTTTTTTTTTAGTCCATCTTATTTTGTTGCTTGTCAAAGTCACTTTTTTGGGTCAGAATTAAAGTAAAATTCTATTCTCCTCTTCACTTCCTCACTAAAAACACACACCTTGTGTCACCCTCCCAGCACTCACCACACCCTAGGCCCATTTTTTATGTTCTTCCCATATTTCTTGGACAGGGCTTCTTATGAAAAACAAGTAATTTGACAATTTATGAATGCCAAAATATGAGTGAAGTTAAATAACAATAATTCAGTCCTTTTTCTGTGCAATCCTTGTGATGTAGATTTTTACATAAGTTTCATAATAAGTAGGACCTAAATATGTGGGGACTGCTGGGAATGGGAGAATGAAAAGTGAGGTCTGTGAACAAGTTATCATTTTTTTTCTCTCTATTCATGTGTCCTGTCCTTTGGTTGTTTTCCCATCATCTCTCTTCCTGGTTGCTTTGCCATTATATAAGTATGCACACACACACAAACACACACTGCGTCTCTCTTCTCCCACCACTCCCTTTCCTTTCCCTATGCTGGCAGAGCAGCAAATAAAATTGAGAACATTGCACTGCTGCACTTTTGTGTTGTTCCTCTGCTGATACATGGAGCAGAACCTAGAAAAGTGTTGTTGTGCTGTACTTATGTACGCCAGCCCACTTTGGCCCCAATCTAATTGTACTAGCTGGCCAGAAACTTCCTGTATAGATGGGAGAGAGTGTTTCTTTAGGGCCCTGTCTTTGAGGGAAATTGTTATAGTCTGCAGCAGTTCTCAAGCTGTGCGTCAGGACTCCAAAGTGGGTTGCATCCCCATTGTAATGGGGTCGCCAGGGCCAGCATTAGACTCACTGGGACCTGGGATTGAATCCAAAGTCTGAGGGCTTCACCCCAGAGTGGCAGGGCTTGGACTTGGGCTCCACCCTCCGCCTGGGTCATGCAGTAATTTTTGTTGTCAGAAGGCGGTCACAGTGCATTGAAAACCGCTGTTATAGAGGACATAGAAGTACTTCAATGCATTCTATATTGAGCTGACTAAAAGATAGATTTGTTACTAATATTTGTATTACAGTAGCCCCAATAAGGCCCACTCAGGATCAGGGCCCCACTTTTCTGGGTGCTCTACAAATACGTATTAAAAGACAATTCCTTCCCTAAAGAGCTTGTAGTTCAGAATGCAGCAGCTCAATTACTGTGCATGGGCAAAGAGTTACCGCCTACCTGCAGCTTTGCTCCCTGAACTGGATGTTTGTTAATATGCAAATAGAGTAGAAGGTTCTAATTTTAATATTTGAAGGCCCTGACCGACTAGTTCTCACATAAGTTACCAAGCTTCTGACACCCTATGTATGTCTCATCTCACCCCACAGGTCAGAGAGCGTGGAGTTTTTAGTTCTGGGCGGCAGTATGTCAAGATAGAATGTGTGCTGCCTATATCTTTGCTGCTGTGACTCTTGACCCTTGGAACGCCCTCTCTTCTGAGTTGAGAAGTGCTCCAGGCTTAGCCTTATTTCAATGAGTATTTTAGACCTTCTACTAATTCTCAAGTTTTTGGTATAACTTTAGTCATTTTAAAGAATTTTAATTGACTTTAATCTGTTTTTTTTTTTACATTTAGTTGTCATTTGTATGCGTTTCCTGACAGGCACTATATAAATAAAATGTATTATAGTAATGTGCTCTTCCTGCACAAACCAGTATTGTGTATACGTTTGAGAAAAGTGTTGAATCCTCATGCACAGTTTCACTGACATTTGATTACAGAGCTCATCTTCAGCATACGTCATGTACTTTATATATACTTTAAACACACTGATGTTAAGACAAATTCTTAGCAACTGCAGTAAAGTATATTGGTCGACTGTATGATTTCTGGTGCTCTGCAGGATTAACAATCATTAGATGGAACAGAAGGAACATCTTTTACAGACTTCCTCAGGATTTGAATTCTAGCTTCCTTGAAAAGGTAAACAGTCAAAATTGTCATAGGCTGTTACTCATGTGTACTTTAGGTCCTTGAGGTTATTTTAGTGGGAATAGTAAAGTGGAGAGATAATTTAGGTTGTAAAATGGTCTAAGGGTTTCTTTTGTGGCCACTGACATTTAAAAAATTCTTCAGATAAAGGCTACCGAGGATAAATATTTGCAAGTTAATAAAAACCGTGGAAGCCTCAGCAGGCAGGTATTACTCATGTAAACATCTAGCATTTTTTTTTCAGAAATCCAAAGTTGCAAATATACAGTAGGAAACAACATTATTGGACATCAATGTTTGTACAGGCAAATGTTTCCTAAAAACACAATTAATCAAATTACACCAAAAATAAAATTTTCAAAATAAAAAATTGATCAAGAGATTTTAAATTACCAGTGTCCATTTAAATATATTGAAATACACTCTTTGTGCTATATTCATAGGGAGCATCAATGCACTGGATCAGAAACAGAGAAGATTCTATTCTTATGCCTATACATAATCTCCAGACCATGCACTGAAGGAAACAAAATCCATGAGTTCTCTGAAGTAATTAAAACTACAGAGAACTCAGACCCTATTTTTAAGAATTGTTGTGTGTCTGTCTGATGTGCACATCTTCATATACGAGAAATAGTCAGAAAGTCTAAAATAAGTTTTAAGGTCAGAATCACACAAGGTACCATTGGTTTGTTTTTTAAACTAAACAGAGGTTGCTTGTAGTAGATTTGAATACTGAACAGTATATAGTAGAAAAAAGCAGCATTCAAAACAATATGACAAAACATAAAGGTTTCATGCATATTAAAATTGTAATGCCTAACATTTCCATTATTAAATCACATAGAGGAATGTTGCTGATGTTATTTTGCTGATTTGAAGGCATTTTTAAAATCTTTTTTTGTAAATGGCTACAAGATCAGTGACAAATATATGGAAGTGGGCTCCAAACTGACCAATTTTGTAACATTAACAGAGTTTGTCACATTAGGAAGACGTGCCAGGTTGTTGTTAAAAGAGAGACTTTATCAATATTATTTTTTCTATTCATAATTCATTAATGTTAACAATTAGCAATAATAAATGTTAATTTAAAATAATTTGATGGAAATGCAATGTAAGGGAGAGAGAAGGAGAACATATGATGGTAAATGTTATATTTTCAGATGAAATGGTGAGATTCAGAGCTGCCAGAAAACAAAATACATATTATACCACTCCACTGGAAAATGAAGCAGCCAAACAATTCCCATTGTTCCCATCACAGAAAAATTAAAATCTCGTAATAACTTAGGCATGGAAGTTGCCTACAGTTTCACTTTTAAGGCTTTGTTTAGAAATGACTTGCGCCCCACTTAAGATCAAAGTTCATGTAACTGGCAAGAAAAAATTGCATTGCTGTATGACCATGACAAGTACCGTGCACAAAAAGGGAATTCATCCAGAAGGATTATTTGGCATGACAAAGATGCCCCAGCCCTTTCTGGTAAGTAACTGAGGCAGTTGTTGCATAAATAGGGACAGAGAATAGAAGAATTAATAAACAAAATACTTTGTTTTGAAAGGGAAGGCAAGTTTGACTAGCTACTAACTATTCCTGATGTGCACAGACAGCACTTATATGATAGACACCTCAGCTGAACTTTACAGCAGAAAGGAACAAATTTTGATCTTGTTTTAGACAGCAACAGAATTCCCATTGACCTCAATTAATGGGATCATGATTTGACCCTGTAAGTAGGGGGTAGCCGGAGAAGAACTTGACTACCTGGAATAGAACTGTCTTGATTGTCCCTAATTTGTATTCTGCAGTGTGGGGCTCTCCGTTTTTCATATTTTCTCAGCTGTATTGCTGAGGTAAGAATGAGTGGGCTGGAAAATATATTCTGAGTGACTTGATATGACTATGTCCTGCAGTTACAATGGAATTATTTCCTGAATACCTTGTATCCCAATATCTAGTCCATCGACTGGTGTGCAGTTAAAAACCATCCCTACTGTCTGAGCTTAATAACATGCCTGAGCTACAGCTCATGTTAAGCCCAGGGGTAAAACTGCCTCTAATAATGTGGTAATATTTTTTCAAGGATGAAGTGTTCATGAGCAATTTTGCCATTGTATCAGGTACAAAGATGGTTTCTCATGAAAGCATTTATCTGTATCAAACACACCATTCTTCCTTATCCATCAGTGATTTATCTTCAATGAAACCTTTAAAGAAGTAAGATGTACAGATGCAGCATATGCACTGGTCATGGGTGGAATACATGCATAGAAAATGTAGTTTGTTTGCATTGCTGAGTTTTAAATAGAAATATCCAGTGGAAAGAAGATTTTCCACTTTTAACTTTTCACACTGTGTCTCCATCTTAAAATCCTTATCAGCATTGGTGAAATAGGAAGTGTTTCAACTTCCTGTCTTGTTTTTGATTCTCCTTAAAGACTTTGAGTGCTGTGGAACAATGGAGGAATGGATTTTTTACATCACAAGTTCCAAACAACACAAGACAGATGTGTAGTCATGTTGTTTAATGCACTGCTGCAAGACACTTGGATACTATGGTGAGACTATTTCTGTGATTTTCATCTGCATATGTAAAAGTCTAGTCAGTTCCTTTATCTTGGTGCTATCCGTAAAGAATGTGGAGACGGGATCAGCATCAAAATCATCCAGATGATCAAAATGGCAAAACAGCTCTCTCCTACTGTATTCCATGAAATCGTTTATCTGTATCCAATATGTTCTAATGTTGGCTCTTTCTTTATAGGTCAGTAATGTTCAACATATACAGCCTACATTGCACCTTGCAAAACCACATACCATAGCCAAATTAATAAAGATGCTGCTGTTTAATTCAGTTTTCACGAGTCGATATGGACTGCAGCCATGCTGTGTGGTGATCTCTCCAATCCTTTACCATATATCACAATGATGCCGGGGTTTTGTGTGGCTTTATTAGATGGCTCATGAGGATCCTTTGATCAAAGACCCTATAAAATGTAAATCATTTATTACAGCTTTTGTTTCATTTTGAGATGCACAGGTTGATCTTTAGTCACTTTTCCTATATAAACTGGAGTAATAATAATCTCTCTACTATTAATAAATAGCAGAGGGGTGAATGGAAAATACTGGCCAAAGACATCGGGGCAAACTCATGCTCTTACAAAATGTATCATGGGAGTGTAACTGTCTACACCAGTCAAGGAGTCACTGCCCTGGTTGCTAAAACCTGATATGAAAGATTCAACACCCTCACTTTTCTGAAAGCAGACTGCATAAAACACAATGTTTCTAACCTGGAAGGGTGAAGGATGGTTGAGTCTAGTGGTGCTGCTCCTCCTAACCTCACAGCTGCAGCGCCCACTGAGTGGAACCAGGTCTGTAAGGCACTCTACTTCCAACATACCCCATGGTCTCTAGGTCTAACAGGACATCAAGGTAAAATGCTTTATGCCAACACTCCTGCTAGAGTCTCAGCTAGGTTACTCCAGCCATATCCTGGATCAACCTAGCTGAGACCCAGAGCCTAGGGATGTTTTTAGGTAGAGTCTTGTTTCCCTGGGAGATTCAAACTCCCATTCAGGAACTTATGAGAGCACTACCAAAATCAGGAAATTTGATAGGCATGATTATTGAGACGTGAGAAAGCAGAGGAAATGTGCGTGGAAGAGAAAGGAGATGCTGCTCTTCAAAGAAAGTAGAGGTGAGAAGACAAGAAAGAGGAATAAGAAATAAAGGTGGAGCTGTGAGATGGAGACAGACAGGTAGGATGGGTTGGACATGGGAGGAGAGAAAAAAGGATAAAGAAATGGAGGAAGGAAATAAGCAAGGAGAGACACCCAGCTTCTAGCTTAGCACATATAATTTGCTTGCATTCCTTTACCTTATTTCACTTACCTGGTAGGTCTCTGTAATTTTAGAAAGAAAATGACGGGATGGGCTGTTTTGAGAACCTGAATTAATATTGTTAGCTACTGTGGATTCTAAGCAAATGGAAACAAAGATAGAGAAAATAACCTAAAATTTGTGAGAATGGGCCCTATCCAACTCCCAATGAAATCTGTGGACATACTCCCATTGAAATCAGTGGGAATTAGATCAGGCCCCAAATGCCTCTGGCAGTTTACCTACCCAGTTTATTTGGAGAATTGTCCTTTGAAAAAAATTCAGTGTTGACAACTATACCTACATCTCAATAGAAGCAGCTGAGCTCCACTTTTCCTGCTGCAGTGGAAGCAAGTGATGGCCCAAAGGTTCCCTCTTCTCTCCACCTGCCTGTTTTTTAATACATAAAGAAAGTCAGTTATGTTTGGCAACACCCCAAAATGAATTTGTTGGCGCCCCCCAAAATTGTAAATCCAATCTTGCACAAACCTGTACAGCCATGACCACAGTGGTGAAGAGTTAAGTGTGAATATGTTTGGGGAATGGTTCAGATAAGGCGCCTAAATCATTCAATGTTCACTTCATAAAATCACCTTGCATAATTTGGCACAGTTTGGGATTGTTGGAAATCTCTTCCTCGGAAAAAGTGAGTATTCCATAGTAAGACTCTGAATGTATTGTATTGGCAGAGGTTTGTGAGAGAGCTTGCAGAGCATTTGCCTCCACTGTGCTTGGCTGTACCAAAAGATATTATTAGCCCATCGCTTTCATGAGCATTGAAATTCACAGTGACTCACAAATGTAAAATAAATACATAGATTTTAAAAGGAAGATACAGAGCCAGCTTGAGTCTCATCTGAGACCATCAAGAGGTTCAGTGTCCAAGGCAGTAGCCCAGAATATTAGGCCAGTTGGAATGGGGTTGCAGATTGTCTTTTCCCTTTCATCAAAGGCCACCAATTGTACCCTCTCTTTATGAGGAGTCTCCATAGGAGTGAGTGTTTTCATGGTCTGATCCAGGCTTGTCAAAAACAATAGTAAAAGTGAATAGGACTGAATAAAATGAAAAATTGTAACAAAATTTTGCTAGTAGTGGGTTTGCTTCAGTTTGGTGTAGAGCGGGCAGTGCAGCCAGGTACAGCAGATGGTGATGATCTCCCTTGGGTCTAGTATGTAGAATCTACATCAGATGCATGGAGGTGGGCCAGGGAAGCAGGCTGTATGAGGGGAGGAAAAGATGTAGGGCAGATGCAAGATATGTTCCATTCTACTTGTTCTTCCTTGAAGGGGGAACCTTTCCCTCTGGCAATGAAATTAATCCAGCAGGGACCCCCTGAACTGTCCCATTTTTGCACTTCAAAAATGCTGGCAGGTACGCTCTTCTTTCCAATTACATCATGTCACTAATGCTCACAGTGGCTGTATCTGAGCATTGGTTGGGATCCAAGTGTGGGGTGGGAAGATGCATTAAAGCCTGGCAGGTCTGCTCCCATCTCCTGAAGCTGTGGTCCTTCTGCCAACCCATCCTCTGTTAAAAATGTATGTTTTTATGCATTATTCCTGCAGCCAGGGCTTCATGTTCAGCGGCTCATTTAGTCCCTGTTACACTTACTCCTTTGGCCAGGGCTCCCTCTTTCCTTTCCATTACATAGGTCAGGGCTGAAATAGACATTAAAACCCAAATGTATCATCACCATAAACGCTTCTGCTCACAAGAAACGGCTTTTTTCCATAGATCACAAACTCTCCTTTCTGGGTGACAGTACCAAGGTGCCAACCCCACTTCCCCCCCCCAAATAATTTGAGCAAAGATCACACGCCCAGGGAACCAGGAGGAGGGAGCAGCCAATACAGACAAAGACAGAGCAAACGGGCTCTGCCTAACTCTCCCAACCAGCCCCCTGCCCGTCTCCTCTTCATTTGCAGCAACAACAACAAAAAGGGGGAGGGATTTCCCCCCTCCCTTCTACCCAGCCACCCGGGGAAATAAATTATTTCCAGCCCGTGCGTTGTCTGCCTCGCCTCCCCCCCTCCCCTGTCACTGACACCCTGAGGGGCAGCCGAGGCAGGCGCTCGCCCGGCTCCCACCAGGTTGCCCTGGAGCGCGAGGGCGCGGCGCGGCGCGGAGGTGTGGAGACTGAGGCGGCGGGCAGAGCGGGGCTGCTTCCCCACCCCTGGCCAAGGGGGAGTCCGCGCAGCTGCCCGGCCGGCCGGCGGCTCCTCCCCAGCTGCCAAACTTCCCGGGCGGCCGCCTCGCAAAATTTTTTTTTTTTTTTTTTTTTTGCCGGCTGGGTTTCGGGTCGGCTGCTCCCCGCCTCAGCCGGCTCTGCCCTGCAGGAGCGTGCGGGGCTGGCAGCAGCGGCAGCGGCAGCATGGAGCGGAGGCAGCCGCCGCCGAGTTTCCCTCGCGGGTGGACTGTGCTGGTGGCGGTGCTGGGGCTGATGCTCCCCGGGCGCCAGGGGGCGGCGGGCTACTACCCCCGCTTCTCGCCCTTCTTTTTCCTCTGCACCCACCACGGGGAGCTGGCCGGGGATGGGGAGCAGGGAGAGGTGCTCGTGTCCCTCCAGCTCGCGGGGAACCCGACCTGCTACGTACCTGGCCAGGAATATCACGGTAGGTGCCCGCGCCTGGTCCCGCTCCCCCACTCGCCTTCTCCGCTGGGCCTGGGGGCGGGGGAGGGGGGGGGGAATTAGGGACTTGTGGCTAGCGAGGGAGCCCGCTGTGCGACTCGCCTCGTCCGCGAAGTTCTCTACGCCCCTGGGCGGGGTGTGTGGGTGAAAGTTGGTTGAAATGTGAATAAGGAATGACTGATTTGGGCTGGGGAAGCCAAAGGAATCTCCTTTCTCCCCACAGATCATCTGCTTCCACCTCTACATGCTCATTGCTTTCCCCGGGCAGATCAAATATATATAACCCCCCCCCACCCCCAGTTCTCTTATCAGCTGATAATATTGGGATAGGTTATTTACCTGGCAGAGCTTCAGTGTGGCTGGGAATCTCTTTAGAACATCACTGGGACACTTTACATACTTAGTCCTTTTTTTTTTAATATAGTGTTGCTTGCAATTGCATGGCTTGCTGGAAAAGTTCACATTGTTGAATGACCCACAGTGGTCTCACATTTTCATGCAATATTAGCCCCTCCTATCACAATACTCCTGATGTTCAGTGCTGTTAAACAACTCCATGTACCTATTGGAAAATTGCACTGTTTTCTTGTAGAGATTTATTTTCAAATGTCACTATTTTTTTTAGATGTTAACATCAGAACTGTACATTCTATATTAGACCAAGATGAAATCTTGCAACAGTCTGTTACAAACAAAAAATTAGCTGGTGCCTATATTTCAGACTATCCACATATTAATTTAATAAAACTGAAAATGTGGGCAGAGGTGTGTTTTACAGGACATATGTATAAAGACAGAGCCTGCTGGCTAGTTCCCTGCCATAGAGATTTAAGTACTTAACACTAAGCTATTTCATTGATTTAATTAGGACTTCAAGAACATCAAAATAGTCTCGACCTATCCTGATAATTTAGTAGGGCCTGCAGGTGTTTTCAGTCTTTGCTATTTGTACTAACTGTGACATAAAAGGAAAATAAGCGATTACTTATAGAGTTTGTATGTCATTTCTGATGTAAATTAGGAAGACAAATTAATCCTTGAGGGCTCCCTTCTACTTTGTTCCATTGTCAAAAATATAGTAGCCTAAAGAAGTGAATTTTAGTTTATCTGTATTTGAAAACAACTTCTCTGGATTACATCTGTGTTGTAAAACTGCCTGGGCTTTCTGGTCCCCATCTCTTAGGAAACACAGCTGCTTTTTAATGGAAATTCGGATTCTGAACATTCGTTTAGGTCCTGATCTAGAGCTCACTGAAATCACTGGAAGTCTTTCCATTGACTCAAGTGGCCTTTGTGTCAGACCTCTTCTGAACAGAGCTGACACTAGGCATAAGCATGCTGAGCAATTGCTTAGGGCCCAGAGCGGCTCAGGGGGCCCCTCTCCTCTATTCACTTTTTAATATGTGTTGTGTGTATGGGGAGGGGGGAAGGAGGGACCTCAAAAATATTCCTGCTTAGGGCCTGCAATGGGCGAGAATGGTCTCTGCTCCTGAGTAAACTGTAGTCCCTTTCCTTGATATACGTGCACTGAAAGAGCTGATAGGTACCATTTGGAGGTCACCAGTGTCTTTCATCGACTGAACAGCCAATATGATTGTGACACAGGCTTGACATGAGGGGTGATTGAGCTTTGTCACTCAATGTGACCCCAGGAAGGGAATTTATCTATAAGAGCCAAAAGTGAGAGTGTTAGGTCAAGTGTTCACAGCTTGTCTTGAAGATGGAGCAATCAAGTTTTATTGGGAGATCATGCACTGTAATTATGAATAACTTCATTTTTCTAACTGCCCAAACTGAAGAGAGTAACACTTAGGCTTAAGTAAATTATCCATTCATGCAAAATCTTTACTTCCCTGATTTAATGGATTATGTGTTTATCACCTTGCTGATTTCCCCACCACATATACATGTGTTTTAGCTCCTGTGAAATAGTTTACATGCTTTTGGTTTTGCCCATAAGTGCCTATGTAAACCAGTAATGGTATAATTTAATGGTATTATAATAATTTCTTTATACAGGAAGCCTGTATGTGTAGAACCTTTATAATCCATAGTCACTGTACATTATTTAAGAGGCACTGACTAAATCTCCTTCTCTCTCTTTGTATCCTTATGTAGTATTTCACAACTTCAGAACAAAAGCTAATTTTAGAATACATTTTAAAAAGTGAGGAAATTAAAAGTAAAAACTTAAACCACAATATAAAGAGAAAGATATAACAGCACTTGGTTAAAGATGGAATTAAACTCTTAACTTTGAATTATCTGATTATTATTTTATCTCAAAAAATTGTTTTATGTAAACATTTTTGTCTCAATGTTCTTGGTTTTTTTTAAAAACTGGATTAAAAGATGTTATAATTTTTTACTTTAATTATTAAACCTCCAAGGGAGTTCCAATTTTGCTGTCTATACTTTTTAAGATAGACAATGTACTTTTGATCCAATTGCTAAAAATCGTACAGAGCTTTCTTTAAAAAATAGTTTGAGGTCTATATATAGTAAACTGCTCGTGTAAAAGATGTAACTTAACCATATTTATATTTTCTCTACAATCTCCAATCTATATATTAAAAATCCAATTTTAGTTTTTAAAAGTTAATGATAAAACTAGGAGGAAAAAAGCTTTTGTTTTGGAAACTCTTAAATACTGTTTGTTTTTCTTTCCCAAAAAAATACATCTTGTTTCATGGCTAACACCTTATTTTCCAGGTCTCAGCCTGAAGTCAATGTTCAGACCCAAGTGTATAACCTTGAAAAATGTGGTTTATCCTAGACGTGGTGAAAGAGCTCTGAGTATGACTGCCTGTTGTGTGGATTCCAAGGCATTAGGTGAACAGTGATTGGACGTGTTATGGAGCTGACAGTTTTAGTCTCCCAGAAAGAGACTTTGAGGAGGTGCAAATTTTGTGCTGCTTTGCTCATGCTCTCTCCATAGATGTCAGTGTAGAGCAGCATCAAAGCCTCACAGAAAATGTGTATCTCTTGCCTTTGGGGCTTGTGCTGCTGTTATTTGTGGTTTGGATTGCTAAAGGACGGGAGAAATTATCACCCAGGAATGAAAAAATCCAAATCAGAGGAGGGTCCTTAAATTAGGCAGGGATGGCTTTGCCTTTGCTGTTTTGAGTTAGAAACAATGTGATCTTTATCAACTGCTATAACTAGTTTCTGAACACACTCTTACATGTCATTTTTGCGTACCCACTTTCAGATGTTGCCAAGCTCCCATGAATTTTGGACAATGGCCTGTATTTATCCTGATGAGTGATTGCAGGGACTCAGGAGATGAGTAAGCATCAGATCCAGACCAAAAATAATGCTGTTGGTTCTGATTCTCAACTGCCTTGCACGTTGCGTAGTCATTTGTGTCCAGACTTTCAAAAGTGCTCAGCATCCACAACCAGGGCCCAGTTTTCACCAGACACCAATATAAGTCGCTAGATTTTCAACATAGCTCAGTAAGTTATGTGATTATCCCTTTGAAAACCTGGACATAGGTGTCACAGAGGGAGTTGCTGGGTGCTGAGCTCTTTTGAAAATCTGGCCCTTGCAGCCTAATCCAAAGGCCATTGAAGTCAGTGGGAAGACTCAGATCCGGCCCTTATATATGTGCAGAGGGGATATAAAATGCTGCTAAATAGGGTTGCCAAGCCTCCAGGATTGTCCTGGAGCCTCCAGGAATTAAAAATTAATCTTTAATTAAAGATTATGTCATGTGATGAAATCTCCAGGAATACATCCAACCAAAATTGACAACCCTAAATCAGAATGATGTTTTACAACCACTTTGCACTGGTGTAAATGAGTATACAAGGTACAAGACAATGAGAGTCAGCTCATTGAATATGCCTTTTGTTAGGCCCACTTCAGTTGTATCATCACACATAATTTATTAACTCTGGCTTTATTCTCAATGTTTGCTTGAACTTTAAATTGTAGGTTGACTCACTGGATCATATTCAGACCGAGCACAAGCAACTGCTGCTCCTTCTAAGTCAGTCCTTGAAGTTGAAATTCGGTGCACTAATTTTAAATTCACAAAGAATTTTAAAGTATCTTTTTATACTATCATAGTAGGGAACAATACATGAATCAGTATTCTAAGAGCTAATCCTATTCTAATGAGTACAGAACAAAGTACGTTAAAATGATCTTAAATAAATCATTGGTTTATATAGCAATAGTTCTGAGAAAATTACACCTTTTTGTAAAATAATCTTATACAATATTTCCAATTTGTACAGCTCGGTTTTTCATGTTTGGTACATTAATTCAGTGCTCACTGCTAGGAAAAGAAAGGGAAAGGTACTAATTGCTTTGCTATATGCAGTCCCTGTATCACATCTGAAACATTTTTGTGTTATACACAACACATACGCAGACAATTATTTTAATTATTCGTTTAACAAACACAATACATTAAGAAAATAAATTCATACAATCTGAAGAAATCAAATGGGGCAATTCTGTTTTTAAACAATATGGTTTAATGTTACTGTAAAATGCAAATACACTGTGGGTCACCATTTGTAATGTAAAAAATATCCTTTAAAAGTTTTCTCGTAAGGAAACAAAAATAGTGAATTTTCAGATGCAGTACTGATGTACAATACAAAGGGAGTTTTAAATATGTGGCAATAATTAAGTGCAGGTGATTAAAAATAGTTTACTAAAATAAATATGGTAGGCCAAATTCAGAGAGGAGTGTAATCTGGTGAAACCCACATCCCAAGTGACTGGAAGAGAGGAATGCAGCAGGAGAAGCAAGTAAGAAAGGGTGTAAGAAAGTGTATATTTATTAAAGTGACCCCATTCTTTTACTTATAGTTCATACACACTGAAGAGCCAGAGCAAGCAGTAAGAGTAAGTAATACCAACTTAGAACCATGTAGATTCATATACCTGCTTTCACTCGTTTGCCCATCTCACACCACCTTACACATCAAGAGAGGAAAAACAGTCTTGTGATTAAGAAAATGAACTGGGAATCAGGCAATTACAACTGCAGACACAGGCTTCCTGTGTGACCTTGTGGAAATCGCTTGATCACTCTGTGCCTCTGTATCTCATCTGTAAAATGGGAGGTAATAATACCTTTTATCTCACAGGGATGTTTTGAAGCTAAATTCTTTAATGATCTGCTCAGATACTCTGATGAGCTCTATACAAAAATGCCTCAAAATACACCTCTACCCCGATATAACACGGCTCGATATAACATGAATTCAGATATAATGTGGTAAAGCAGCGCTCCAGGGGGCGGGTCTGCGTACTCCGGCAGGTGAAAGCAAGTTCAGTATAACGCGGTTTCACCTATAACGCAGTAAGATTTTTTTGGCTCCTGAGGACAGCGTTATATCGGGGTAGAGTGGGCATGATTAAAAATCCCTAAAAACCACCTCTGAATATGGCCCTGTCTCTGGAATCAATAAATATATTTTTTAAAGTAATTACTTATTGAATAAAGAGAACTTTAGAATATCTCCTGTTCTTATATATGATTAATTTTATTTGCTTTGGCAGATATTTTTTTCTTTCTTTAGCTTATTTTATGCTTAATTAGGGCCTTGAATTGGCAAGGCACTTAAGCATGTACTTAAGTCCATCCCTACTCAGTAAAGCTTGTATGTACTTGCTTAACTTTAAGCACATGCTTACTTCCTGTTGAAACACTGGTACTTAAACATGTGCTTAAGTGCTTTGCTGAATCGGGCCCAGCTGATTTGCTACTGGCATGTTGGTAAATTATACTGATCTTTCTTTATATAATTTATATTCCTCATTGACCTTCCCATGTCATCTGCAAAATGGGATAATATTTCTTCAGCATCTTATTCAGAACATTTAACTTAAATTTAGATCTCTATGGCAGTCCCTGTATTACTTTATTACCAGTCTATCATCATACCAATTTTTGTGCAATTGTATAATGGTGATAGGCAGATGGTTGGAAATATATATATATATATACAATCCATACCTAAGGTAGTTTAATACAGTCTTGTTAGCATTATTTATAAAATTACCACTTCATTTTTAGATTTTGTATCTTTAAAAACATTTAATATAATTGTGCAATGAAAATAACTCTTATTTTTTCAATTTTCAACCAATTTTTTTTGCTGCCCTTAACGCAAAAGTGACTATTTTCCCCAATTTTGCTTCATCTTTAGATCGCTTAAAAGCAGCTTCCAACTGTTTTCCCATGACTGATGTCAAACTGACATGTGCAAGCTCTAATTCTACTCCCAAAATAGTTTTCTTTAATGAGACTTACATTTCTATTCCACTTTCTATAGTTATTTTTTTCCAGAGCTGGTCAAACTTCTGAAAATCTCATCTAATGTTATCAGTTTCCATCAATGACTGTTGCTATTCTTAGATGTACTGTATATTGTCAGGAACTATTCCTTTGATAGGTACTGAAAAACTATGTCCAGTAATAGGTAAGTTCTTATAAAATGTTCCTGAAAATCTGACCCTTTTCCCCTTCATTGGTCAACCACATTACTTGTAAAAATAAACCATGTGGTTTAGTATCTCTTTATTTTAGCACTTTTTGTTTTATTCTTAAGGGGAATAGATAGTTTTGTTACCCATTTTGTATAGCGCCTATTCTTATATTAAATTCTTGTTTATGTATTTATTTTTGAGATGGCTATAAAAAGCAAAAATAATATGATGGACTCTGTAGTGAGAGGGTAACAGAAAGAAAATGATTGTGGGGAAACAGATCTATATGAGGTACAAGAGTGTAACAGTGTTACACAGCATCATTTACAACCACTGTTTTATATAAGTATATCCAATTATTCAAATAATCTAAAGTGCTCATTGGAAATATCCAGGAATAAAGTGTGAGGTGCAATATCAGGGGGTTTGTTCTGGTGAAAGTGAGGACAGATTTGCTTCCATGTTTTCAAATTTTGACTGTTCTATTGAGAGCTTCCATTTCACTCACTCATTTATACCAGTGTTTGGTCTGAGAAAGACTGGAGAGTTCCACCTTTTGGAAGCATCAGTTTCTTCTAAGGCCTTGTCTACACTACAGGACTATTTCGAATCTACTTAAGTCGAATTTGTGGATTCGACCTTATGAAGTCGAATTTGTGGATCCACAGTAAATACACTAATTCGAATTTCTGAGTCCACAGTAACGGGGCTGGCGTCGACTTTGGAAGCGGTGCACTGTGGGAAGCTATCCCACAGTTCCCGCAGTCCCCGCTGCCCATTGGAATGCTGGGTAGAGCCCCCAATGCCTGCTGGGGGGAAAAATGTGTCGAGGGTGGTTTTGGGTAACTGTCATCATAGAACCGTCAATCACGCCCTCCCTCCCTGAAAGCTCCGGCGGGAAATCTGTTCGCGCCCTTCTCTTCTCAGTTACAGCGCGTACGCCACAGCACTGCGAGCATGGAGCCCGCTGCGATCATCGCTGCACTTATGGCCGTTGTCAACTCCTCGCACCTTATCGTCCACCTCTTCCACAGTCAGCTGCTGAGAAATCGGGCGAGGAGGCTCCGGCAGCGCGGTGAGGACAGGAATTCACAGAGTGGCGCAGACCTCTCACAAAGCAGGGTACGCCGCGCCGTGGAGATCATGGTGGCAATGGGTCAAGTTCATGGTGTGGAACAGCGATTCTGGGCCCGGGAAACAAGCACTGACTGGTGGGACCGCATAGTGCTGCAGGTCTGGGATGAATCACAGTGGCTGCGAAACTTCAGGATGCGTAAGGGCACTTTCCTTGAACTCTGTGACTTGCTGTCCCCTGCCCTGAAGCGCCAGGACACCCGGATGCGAGCAGCCCAGAGTGTGCAGAAGCGAGTGGCCATAGCCCTCTGGAAACTTGCAACGCCAGACAGCTACCGGTCAGTAGCGAACCACTTTGGCGTGGGCAAATCTACCGTGGGGGTTGCTGTGATTGAAGTAGCCCACGCAATCGTTGAGCAACTGCTCTCAAAGGTAGTGACTCTCGGAAACGTCCAGGACATCATAGATGGCTTCGCCGCGATGGGATTCCCAAACTGCGGCGGGGCTATAGATGGGACTCACATCCCTATCCTGGCACCGGCCCACCAGGCCAGCGAGTACATTAACCGAAAGGGCTACTTTTCTATGGTGCTGCAAGCACTGGTGGACCATAGGGGACGTTTTACCAACATCTTCGTTGGGTGGGCGGGCAAGGTTCATGACGCGCGTGTGTTCAGGAACTCTGGTCTGTTTAGACGCCTCCAGGCAGGAACTTTCTTCCCGGACCACAAAGTAACGGTTGGGGATGTGCAGATGCCTACAGTGATCCTCGGGGACCCAGCCTACCCGCTAATGCCCTGGCTCATGAAGCCCTATACAGGCGCCTTGGACAGAGAGAAGGAACTCTTCAACTACCGGCTGAGCAAGTGCAGAATGGTGGTGGAGTGTGCTTTCGGACGTCTCAAGGGGAGATGGCGGAGCTTACTGACTCGCTCGGACATCAGCGAAAAGAATATCCCCGTAGTTATTGCTGCTTGCTGTGTGCTCCACAATCTCTGTGAGAACAAGGGCGAGACCTTTTTGTCCGGATGGGAGGTTGAGGCAAATCGCCTGGCTGCAGTTTACGCTCAGCCAGACACCCGTGCCGAGAGAATATCCCAGCGGGAAGCGCTGTGTATCCGGGAGGCTTTGAAAGCTAGTTTCCTCGGAGAGCAGGGTAACCTTTGACTCTCCACTTGCTTTCAATAGAAACTGACCCTGGGCCTGTGTCTGTATGTGTCGATTTCGATCTGCGGTTACATACCCCGTTCTCCAAGTTTCCCCCACTTCCAAAGCACGTTTTAAATAAAATTAATTGTTACACTCATTATTAATAAATCTTTGTTTTACTTTGCATTTCTGTTCAGTTGTTGAAACATGGACGCATACTGTGCTGGGCACGGTGTGCACTGATGTACAGACCGCTTGTTCCATAGAGGAATGACATCCTCCTGCTCCTACATAGGTCTCTGGGGTGGGGGACGGTTGCAAGTGGTTGTGCATCAAGGGGAGGGATTGCAGGAAGGGGTGGGTTTGCAGGAAGGGGCGAGTGGTGCCTTCTTTGGATAGGGGTTTGGATGACGGCAGTGGGCTGTGGGTTTGGGCGTAGGAAGGGGTGAGGGGTGTGGGGGAAGGGTGAGTATCTGTCCGTGGATGAGGGCTCTTGCTGGGGCTCAGGGCAGCGGAGAGGCTCGTTGCTACGGTGGAAGTGCATGGTAAGGGCAGCGTGCCTTAACATTAAGGGGGTGGCAGGTGCTAGGACCCTGGACAAGCATACACATCACAGAATGACCCGGGGCAGCATACACCACACAGAGTGACCCTGGTGCCTACTGACTGCAGTGTGTGTGTGCCCTGCAGTTGATCATGCCCCCAAGTCTGTACCCTGGTAATGTAGGCTATATCGTGCAATTATAAATCCCCCCCCATACACAAAAAAATCCTCTGACACGAAAGACGTGAGCAAAACAGTGAATAACAGCAAACAGCTTTTAATAATCTAATACACAGTGGGGGGATGAAACTTGGATTTGGGACTGGGTGAGCCTGTAAGGGAAGCACTTCTACAAAAGTATAGCGTGAGAGGTGTGTGGTACATTAGCGCTATGCAGTGGTGCAGTGACAGTTCTCACGGCCCCTACCGCCCCTCCGTCTTGTACTTTTGGGTGAGGGGGGGGCAGGACTTCTTGGCGGGGGAGGGCGGTTGCAGATACACTGCAGGGGGGCTCTGTCCTCCTGCCTGCGGTCCTGCAGAACATCAACAAGGCGCCGGAGCGTGTCCGTTTGCTCCCTCATTAGCCCAAGCAGCGTTTGAGTCGCCTGCTGGTCTTCCTGCCGCCACCTATCCTCCCGTTCGATGTGTGTGCGATGCTGTTGACATAGGGTCTCCCTCCACTGTGTCTGCTCTGCCGCCTCGGCTCTGGAGGAAGCCATCAGTTCCGCGAACATCTCGTCCCTAGTCTTTTTCTTTCGCCGCCTAATCTGCGCCAGCCTCTGCGAGGGGGATGCCGGGGCAGTCCGGGAAAGAGCCGAAGCTGTGTGATGGGAAAAGTAACTGATTTCCTTGAACAGATACATGTTTGCGAACGGTGAACACAGTCTAGTCAGTTTCTCTGAACAAGACCATACAGGGCAACAAGTCTCACGAGATCTTGGGACAAGTTCGAGATTTCGGAATACGCTCTCATTGGCTGCGGCATTGCACAGGAGAGCGGACAAGTGGGGAGAGACAGCTGAATCCGTCTAGCAGACAGTCCTGGTAAGCCTTACAGTACATTCTGCTTATCAGTTAATGGATAGCTGTGCCCTCCCGCTAAAGGCAATCTGGAAATCATATACTCTGACCCTTTTCCAGCCACTCCCGCCAGTGCATGGGAAAGATCAATGTATGCTTTTCCTATGTGGCCTACAACACGTGGCTGTTAAGCGAGGGTCATTGTTATGCAAAGTAAAAGTCAACCATTCACAACAGTAACAATACACTAATTGCCCTAATTAGATGCAGCATTTCATGAACGAGATCACCCTGATGTGGGTCCCTCGGAGTCACAAAGAGCGGATGCTAAGGGAAGCCCTGCAGAGACCAGGACCATATGCGGCCATGCTTGTAGAGGCGATGATTCCCATCTACATAAGGATGTCCTGGCGCGGAAGAGTGTGCTTCCACGGAGCACCCAACAAGGCACCTCTCCCCAGGAACCTCCTGCGGAGGCTTTTCGAGGACCTAAATGAGACCTTTCTTGAATTGTCCCTGGAGGATTATTGTTCAATCCCTATATGTGTGGACCTACTTTTCATATAGTTTTTCATTGAAAATTTTATATATAGTATTTCTATTTTTTATACCTGTTTTATAAAAAATAAATGTTTACATGTTTCTAGCACTTACCGCCTGATCCTTCCCCTGATTCAGAGTCCAGGTTAACAGCCGGGGAGGGTTGGTAGGGGATCTCTGTGAGGGTGATGAAGAGATCCTGGCTGTCAGGGAAAGCGGTTTTGTGTTCGCTGTCGCCTGCGCCGTCCTCCACAGACCCTTCCTCATCTTCCACATTGGCGAACATCGAGGAGGAACTGTCCAGGTTCACTATGCCATCCACTGAGTCCACGGTCACTGGTGGGGCAGTGGTGGCAGACCCACCTAGAATGGCATGCAGTGCCTCGTAGAAGCGGCATGTCTGGGGCTGGGCTCCGGAGTGTCCGTTTGCCGCTCTGACTTTTTGGTAGCCTTGTCTCAGGTCCTTGATTTTCACGCGGCACTGCATTGCATCCCGGCTGTATCCTTTCTCTATCATTGCTTTGGAGACCTTCTCGAAGGTCTTTGCATTCCGCTTGCTGGAGCGCAGCTCCGACAGCACAGACTCCTCACCCCACACACCGATCAGATCGAAGAGTTCCCAGTCAGTCTATGCTGGGTCCCTCTTTCTATTCACAGATAACATGAACTCCTCTGCTGGAGAGCTCTGCATCGTTGCAGGTGCTGCGGAGCTCGCCCCAATGTCCAGCCAGGACGTCAGATTCAAAGTGCTCAGACAGGAAAATGAATTCAAATTTTCCCGGGTCATTTCCTGTGTGGCTGGTCAGAGAATCCAAGCTCGGACTGCTGTCCAGAGCGTCAACAGCGTGGTGCACTGTGGGATAGCTCCCGGAGCTACTAAGTTCGATTTGCATCCACACCTAGCCTAATTCGAGCTAGCCATGTCGAATTTAGCGTTACTCCACCTGCCGGGGTGGAGTACCAAATTCGAACTAAAGAGCCCTCTAGTTCGAATTAAATGGCTTCCTGGTGTGGACGGTTGAGCGGTTAGTTTGAATTAACGCTGCTAAATTCGAATTAAAGTCCTAGTGTAGACCAGGCCTAAGTGAAAGAGGCATGTAGAATCTATTGGTCTCAGGAGTCCAGTGAGGCACAGGGATGCAAGGGCTGGAAGGTGGTGGCAGAGAAGAGAAAAGTATTAAGAATAAGGAAAATGTTATTGCTAAGATCTCTTCTCTCTCCCCTATTTTATAAAAACTCCACAGTAGTGGGGACACTTCCACAGGACATATAAAAGGAATTCTTCTGAGCTCAGCATCGGCAAAATACATCCAATTCACCAATGTTTACATAATGCATCCTACTGAGATTCCATTGTAGTCAGAATATATTCTCTTGAATAAACTAGATATGGAGATATAAAATGATTTCTTAATATTCTTCTCTATTCTCTATATAGTCTATATTATGAGTTTGTCATATTTTAGCTTCAGGACATAGTGTAAGGCCCATCTCTTCTCTTAAGTTTGTGCCTGATTGTGTTGTTATGGTCTTAGTATATAGCTGAATGATGTGTGTGTCTTTTAATTTTGAAATTATGGTATAACTCCAAGACCAAATGATGGGAGCGTTTGTAAATTAAAAATAAAGATCTGCTTTTGAGATCCAGATCCCAAAATTGAACAATGCCAGACTTATTTCTATGAAGTTAGTAAGAAAAGTATAGACAGCATTACTGCTGACAGCCTTTTGCAGACAGTAGTGTTTCACTAGAGATTTAAAACTGTAAAGAGTTCAGCTACCATCATTTTTAATTCTGGGTCCAAATATGTGGTCAACAGATGGCTCAGTTATAGATATTGTCGTACTTGGGTTTTGTGGAGGGAGGTTCAAGGTCCAAACAGACCCAAGTGATTCATTCTTACACATTTGCAAGAGTGGCATAATACTCTTTAAATCCTTTCCTCCTGTCATCAGAGGGTTGCCTCCTCCTATAAGGAAGGCTGCATTGTCCCACATTACAGAAATCAGAATTGACATATAGAAATGGATTGTGTATTAAAGCTGGGGTGCCAAAATTATTGCAGGAGAGGAGAATTATTATTGTTTGCATTAAGATAGTGCTCAGTATATACTAGGTGCTGTATACACAGAGAGGAAAATATTATTCCTGGCTCAAGGAGCTTAGTCTAAGATCCAGATCATGCACTGAGGTCTGTGTGGCTGCAAAGGCCCTCCCACATAGAACTCATTGCATTATTGAAACCTGTCACACACCAATGTGTAGGTGGTGTGACCTAGTGGTCAGAGCAGGAGTCTTACCTGGTGGTAGAAGCAGAATCAGAGGACAGAACTAGAGGTGTGGTCAGTAGGCAAAGCCAATGGTCAGAGCACGGGGAGTCAGGAACCAGAATAGAACCAAAGGGCAGAGCTGCAGTTGTGTTCAGGAGACAAGTCAGTGGTCAGAAATAGGAGTTAGGAATCAGGAGTTCAGAGGTAGGCAGAGATAGGGCTGGAGTGGAGCAGGCAAGGAGGGTGGAGAAAGGACTGGGCAGTGGAACTCTGGGCATGGAACGCATTGAACAGGCACTGTGCTGCTCTTGCTACAGGGCTTAAATGGGGACCTGTTGGCCCTTCTGACCAATCAGGGAGCACAGTCAGTTAGTGAGGGTTTATTGTGCTCTACCAAGTTCATTGCATTGCTAGGCAACAAAATCCACAGATAGCTGAGTTCTTGATGGTACCTCCCTGCTCCAGGGCTCCTCCCAGGGACCCTCAGTTAGGGAAGAAGTTGTCAACGAGTGGTTTAAAGAGACAAACATGAAAGATGGGGCACATCTTGAAGGATTCTGGGAGTTGAAGCTTGCAGGCCACTGGGTATATTTGTTCAGTGATCTGAAAAGACCGAGGTATTGGTAGTCAGGTTTGGCTGAAGGATGGTCTGTTCTCAGTTTTTAAGTCAAAAGCCAAACCTTATCCCCTGCTGAAAGGTTTGGGGCAACATGTCACTTTTGATCGGCATAGTGCTTATGTTCTTTGAGTTCCTGCTGTGTTTCCTGAAAATGGTTTCTTCAGACGGGCACAGAGGCCACATGACCCAACATAGTTTTTAACCTCAGTTCAGAAGTACCTAGCAATCAGCGTCCAGATTTTCAATTGGCCGAAATGTCCCACTATGGGCATGTCATGGCACAACCGTAGTGCCTGAAGCTTCCCTTGTGAATGTAGAGATGATCCCCATGATAAAGGATGTCTTGTTGTAGATGAAACTTTAAATCTGGGGAAGCACTGTTGGCTCTTAGAGTTTGGGTGCATATTTGGTGATGTACCTGACATCCTGCTGGAGGGTGCGGAAAGCAGCTTCTGCAGAATGTTCTCAATTAGGGCTATCCAAAATGCTTGCTGTTGTCCATACAAAGCTCTCGAAATGTTCATGGAGAGGACTGGTCCTTCAGGAGTAAGAATGACCACTTGAGGACCTCTCTGGTGAGCAGGCTAAGTTCTAATCCCACTCAGGACTAATCCATGGGGTAAGACTGTGGCTGCAACATGAACTGGAGATGACATTGGTTAAGAAACCCATAAAATATGGCATGATCCCCATCAATTTATTGGGTAGGGCCAGCTTGGGTTCAGACAGTAAATGTGAGAGTTGGGGGGACAGAAGATGCTCTGGGCTTGTACCTGGCCTGGAGTGCTGCATTCTGGTCATGTAGAAGTTCTTGCAGGACCCCAGCACTGTCTGAGAAGGTGGGTTTGGCTCCTGTTGGGGCTGTTCTGGAGGGGAGCTTCATGGCATGGGCAAAGTCCCTACTATCTTCTAGTGGGCTGCTCAAACTGTCACACACAAGCTAGTGGTTGGCCTAGTGGTTGGAGCAGAATCAGAGGACAGAACCAGAGGCGTAGTCAGTCAGAGCCCAGGGGACTGAGCCTGGAGGTAGCTGAGTTTCTGACAAAATCTAGGAAGCCATGCAACATTTAAAGGATGGTGGAGAAGGATATAATTAAAATATCCATGCAATTCTTACGTATTTGTTTTTAGTATAAATATTTATATACATTTTATACATCAGATCTATATGTTTCAAATTGATAAAAGAACAGATTTTTACACAACATAATTTATCTATGGAACTCATTGAGAAGATATCAATGGGACCAAAAGTTTAGCAGGATTAAGAAAGAATCAGACAATTATAAGGATAATGAAAATTGTTACAGTTATGTTAGATACCATAGGATAAAAATATACATATTTAACACCATATATACCCTTGTGCTTCAGGGCATAAGCCAACTGCTGACTGTCTTGTGGGCAGGTTTTTCCATTGTGGTGGTTTTCTTTTTTCTTCTTGTACTTTCCTCTGCAGCATTGTGCATTGGCCATTCTTGGAGACAGTATAACAGACTAGATGGACTATTGGACTGATTTGGTATAGCAAGTCCTATGTTCCTATTATTGTTAGATTTTTGGAAATAAATTGTAGCTATTTCCCCTTATTTTGTGAAAATGGCTTTATTAATAGCAGAATATGCTAGCATGTAGAATAGAGTCTAATGTGACCACCTTTGAAACACCCTAAGTAGTCAAAGGGTTTATATACATGGACTAGCAATACTCACTAGGGCTGTGATTTCTAAAGCACACTAACAGGTCGTGCTCAGAGTGGTCCATGTAGACTCTGTTGATGTGCAATAAAAGTCCCCTAGTGAGCACCAGCCGGGGCTACATGGACCAAATAATATGCAACACATTAATGTGCTTTAGAAATCACACCCCTGTAGTATACATTATCTCACTATATAGACAAGTCCTAAGAGGAATCCAAAGACATGATCCCTACTCCTGAAACACTTTCAGGATTAATTTAGTGGCAGCAAAATCTTAATTTATTTCTCCCCCTATTGAAACAGATTCACCAAATTAAGCAGGGATCAGACATTGTCAGAATGCCCTGTAACTTTCTGTATTTGATTATATACTTCCTCAGTCTGCATTTTAAAATGCCATGGTTTTGAAATACTGTGTCATTATTTGCATATCACTTATTATCAAATCACTTTAATTCTGAGGTAAAAAATGAGGGATGCTCCCACATTTATCTTTTATTTATTATGTCTGGGTTATGCCCTAGGACTGACCACCAGATTTGTCATGGCATTGTTAGTTATATAACCAGGAAAGGAAACAACATTATCTGACCTTCTAGAACATAAAATCTTCCTTAATGATCCTAGAGTTGCTATGAGGATTTCAATAGCCTCTGATGAAAGTTTCAATCTTTTTTACATGCTTCCTTTCTTTTGTTAACATTTCCTGCTTTCTCATAATGCATAAAGGTGTACAGTGTATAAATGTGTATCTGGAATATTTATTTTATTCCAACTTTTTCCAGTTTTCCCCAGCCAATGGTCTAGGCACATGACAAACACTTACGATGCAACATTTAAAATCTGTATAATCACAAAGAATAGACTGCCTGTGAAAGAGACCTTCCCAGCCTCCAGGAAGATTCCCTCTCATCAATCCCTCCTCCTGTCCTTTGTCTCCAACCCTTCCCTAGAAAAATCCTAGAAGAATGGGGAAATCTTACAGTGTCCTGAAGGTCACCATATCCAGTCTCGTTATAGTAATATCGGTCACCCAGGAATATGGAGAGAATAATATTTATGAGTCCATAGTTTTCATTTTCCTTAATCATTATCTTCTCCTAGTCTTTTAAAACAGGAACATATGATGGAACATGTCCTCAGCTGGTGTAAACTGGCATAGCAATCATGGGAACTGAAAATCTGGCCCATGATATTGCTGAACAAAAGGAGCTTAATAAATCCATCTGATCCATTCCTCCTTTGAGATAGTAGCTTTACCTTATAATGTTTTTTCTTAACAGTTGTTTAGCTCCTATATGAAAAATATATTTGCACTACTTTCTATTTCAACTGTATTAAATTAATAGCTGTTATCATCATTTTTTATTTCCTAAAATAATGTCTGTCAAGGTATTTATCACTGATCTTCTTTTAATGACTCTGTGTAGTGTATCCTTAACTCAATTTTAATGTTCTAGGAATTACCCTGTTCTCTACAGATCTGTTACAATGGATAGGTATGTCATCTGTTTACAGCTTGGAGTCGGAACCAGACGTGGCAGTAGGAGAATGGCTCCCTCCTCCCTCCAAAATTCCCTTCTGTGTATCTGCATCCCCAGCAGACCTCTGTGCAGCAGAACTTTTCTGAGAGAAATTCCAAAATTTGATTTCAAATTTCTGACTAACAGTTCAGCTCAATGTGTCTGTCCAATTCCCGGTCATCTCCAATTCCCAGCTATTTATTCCTACTCTTTATTTCCTATCCTTTAAACAGTTACTGAACAATAAGAGGACCTTCTCTCTTGTCCCATGACTGACTATTTTGCTTAAGAGCCTTTGGTGAGGGACCCTGTCAAAGGCTTTCTGAAAGTCCAAGTACACTATATCCATTGGATCACCCTTGTCCACCTGTTTGTGGAGCCCATTAAAGAATTCTAGTAGATTGGTAAGTCATGATTTCCCTTTACAAAACCGTGTTGACTCTTCCCAACATTATGTTCATCAAGGTCTGAAAATTCTGTTCTTTACTGTAGTTTAAACCAATTTGCCTGCTACTGAAGTTAGGCTTACCAGCCTGTAGTTGCCAGGATCGCCTCTGGAGCCTTTTTAAAAAATAGGCGTCACATTAATTATATGCTAATCATCTGGTACAGAGACTGATTTAAGTGGCAGATTATATACCATGGTTCTTCAATTTCATATATGAGTTCCTTTGGAACTCTTGAGTGAATACCATCAGGTCCAGGGGACTTATTACTCTTTAATTTATCAATTTGTTCCAAAAACCTCCTCTATTGATACCTCAATCTGGGACACTTCCTCAGATTTGTCATCTAAAAAGAATGGCTCGGGTGTGGGAAGCTCCCTCACATCCTCAGCATTGAAGACGCAAGCAAAGAATTCATTTAGCTTCTTTTCCACAGCCTTGTCTTCCTTGGGTGCCCCTTTAGCACCTTGATCATCCAGTGGCCCCAGGCTTCCTGCTTCTGATGCAAATCCAGTCGGATTCCACTGGGATCAATCCTGGGTCTGGTATGATTCTGTATTTTAATTAATGACTTGGATAATGGAGTGGAGATTATGTTTATAAAATTGCAGATAACACCAAGTTGAAAGGAGTTGCAAGCACTTTGGAGGACAGGATTAGAATTCAAAATGACCTTGACAAATTGGCAAATTGGTCTGAATTCAACAAGATGAAATTCAATAAAAATAAATGCAAGGTACTTCACTGATGTAGGAAAAATCAAATATACAACTATAAAATGGGAAATAACTAGGTAGGTGGTAGTGCTGCTGAAAAGGATCTTGGGGTTAAGTGGATCCCAATTGAATATGAGTCAACAATGTGACGCACTTGCAAAAAAGACTATAATTTTGGGGTGCATTAACAGGATTGTCATATGTAAAAGAGGTAATTGTCCCACTGTACTCAGCACTGGTGAGGCCTCAGTTGGAGCACTGTGACCAATTCTAGATGCCACACTGTAGGAAAGATGTGGAGAAATAGGACAGAGTCTAGAGGAGAGCAACAAAAATGATACATGGTTTAGAAAACCTGACCTATGAAAAAAGGTTAATAAAACTGGGCATGTTTAGTCCTGAGAAATAAAGACTGAGGGGGTACCTGAAAACAGTCTCCAAATCCATTAAGGTCTGTTATAAAGAGGACAGTGATGAATTGTTTTCCATGTCCACTGAAGCTAGGACAAAAAGTAATGGGTTTAATCTGCAGCAAGGGAGATTTAGGTTAGATATTAGGAAAAGCTTTCTAACTATAAGTGTAGTTAAGCTCTGGAATAGGCCTTCAAGGAAGATTGTGGAATCCCCATCACTGGAGGGTTTAAGAACAGGTTGGACAAACATGTCAGGGATGGTCTAAATGAACTTGGTGCTGCCACAGTGCAGCGGGCTGGACTTGCTGTTTTCTCAAGGTCCCTTCCAGCCCTACATTTCTGTATTTTTATGAAATAATGAAAGTATAATTTGACTCCCTCTACATGCTTTCACAAACAATGCTAACATGGGTGAACGCTATTGTAACCCTGAGCCCCCTCAATCCCATATCCAAAAGTTTCTCTCTGAAAAAGACAGTGATACACAAATCTGTTTCATGCAGGTATATGTGGCACTCATCAATGAGATTAGACACACAGGCAAATCAGTTCTCAGCTTTCTTAGTTCTATAGTGGGAAACTTTATGGAAAGCTGAATCTATTCACGGAGTCATTGGAAAAGTAGATTTGCAATACTGGCTCCTGTCAGACACTGTAGAAAGGAAGACAAATCAGATGGGAAATTGAAGTAGTGAAGCAGTCCCTGAAGTACAAGAAAGAATTCCACTTTGCAAGTGGAAGTGGAACAAATCCAGGGTGTTGAGGTAAGATCAGCAACTTAGCCTCAGTTGCCTCAGAGCATGACTCCAAACCAGCCATACCTAGGGTTAGCCCCCAATTGGTGCCAGTGTTTCAGTTTGGAAGAAAATGGCTACCTAGAGCTTTAGTCAAAATGAGGTGACTGGACATTGGCCAGAAGCGGTACTCTACAGTGCTGTGCAAGAATCCCAGGGACAGTTTTGTCCTATTTCCAGTCTCAAACAGCCCATGGAAATGCCAGTACATGAATGAAACGTACATCATCTACTTCACAGTAGTGATATAACCCATTTCCAATCAAAGACTCAGAGAATGAGAAACAAATAGAGCAGGGCTCCATTTGAAACATCTGAACACGTTTCTAAAGGAAGCTTATCTTCGCATTCCTGTTTTACCATTCCAGAGGCCATTTCCCCACTTTGCATAAGTATGGTGGAGTCGTCGTTCCCCCCAACCCCAATTCTGATCACTGCTTTTTGATCTGACAAGTGCTCCCAGGGTCTCTTCCAGCAGAACCTTGGCATTATTAATATTGGCTTTAAGGAAGAAGTACAGATGAAGTGAAAGAGGGTTTAGCTGCAATGAAGAAAAGGAAGGTGGCTGATGGAGATGGTATTCCACCCACCACCCACCAAATTTCTTAATCAACTGGACCCCAGGGGACTCCAATAGCTGATGAAACTGTACACCAAAACCTAGAACCCAGAGGCATTGCAAAAGCCTGGCAGGAGGCGACAGTCATTGCCATACTCAAACCGGGCAAGCCGACAGATGATTCAGGAAGTTATTATCCGATATCACTCCTGTGCACTACCTAAAAACTCCTGGAACGTATCATTCTCTGGAAAATCAGTCCTCTTTGTTGAGTCAGTGATCCCAAAGAACCATTGGGATTCCAGCCTAAACGCAGTTGTTGTGACCAAGTTTTGGCCCTTGTAACACATATTGAGGATGGATTCCAGAAGAAATTTAAGACCGGTGCAGCGTTTGTAGACCTGTCATTAGCCTATAATCCAATCTGGATTAAAGGCCTGATGCTGAAGCTCACAAGGATCATCCCATGCCACATGCCATCCCTGCTATGGGTGATGCTGAGCAATAAGCGGCTACGTGTCCACTTGGGCAATGAACTCAGTTTGCCCCAGTTCCTTAACAATGGACTGCCATAAGGCTCAGTACTCATGCCAACACTTTTCAACGAAATCGTGCAAATTTGCATATGTGGATTACCTTGCCCTGGCAATGCAAGCAGCCACCTTCTGCGACATCGAGTCCAGATTGAACAGAAACCTAAACACGGTGGAGGAATATTTCCAGAAATGGAGGCTCAAGGCAAATCCTCATAAAATAGTCACTGCATTCCATTTTGATAACAGGAATGCTAAGCACACCCTAAAAGTGACTTTCTGCAGCAACACTGTGTGACATGACCCCGCTCGACCTATCTTGGAGTGAAGCTGGATCTCACGCTAACCTGCCACAACCCTCTGAAGAAGGTAGCTACCAAGATGAAGACAAGGGTCAACCTGGTCCAGAAACTGGCAAGCACAAACTGAGGAGCATCAGCATCAGTGTTACAGACATCAGCAGTGGCCCTTGTGTACCCTGTAGCTGAGTACTGTGTATGGAACAGAAGTAGCTATACTCAACTTGTTGATGACCAACCAAATACTGCAGTGCAGAGCATCACTGGAACCCTCAAATCGACCTGAGCACCTTGACTACCAGTGCTGTTGCATATTCCTCCCCCATCCATTTGCTACCACACTTCAGGAATTTCAGAGAGTCATGGAAAATGAACATCTTCCCATCCACCAAGACCGTAACAATGTCCCTCACCACCACTTGAAGTCACGTAAGCCCTTTTGGACCCATGCATTTAACCTTCAACAATGCAATTTCAACCCTGGAAAGCTGAATGGAGTTCACAAGAAGTAACAAACACCTTGTGGAAGATCCGATGCGGAAGATCCCTGGCTTTGATCTCCCATGATGCTCATGGGCCACCCTAAATTGTATCCGCATAAACCATGGCAGATTCAGATCCTTGCTGCACAAATGGAAAATTAAAGACTTTCCACTATGCGAGTGTGTTCACCCAGAACATACCATGGAACATATAACAACTCAATGCCTGATTCACAAATATGAAGGAGGCATCACAACAAATACATTCACCTACTCCAGACACAATTATCTGGCTTAACCATCTAAATGTAAAATTATAGTTGTTGCTGTACATTTACATCAGCCATATGAAAAAGAAGAAGGAAGATGAAAATTGTTTCCTATCTTGTCCTTAAAAATTCTGCTGATCAGGGCTGTGTACATAGAGAGAGAGCTGAAGCAAGCTCACAGAGTAATACAGTTTCTGAAGTATCTTTGAACCATGACAGCAGCTGTATAGTATCAGGGAAGTCCATCTTAGATCTGAGCTGAGGATGAATCCTACTGGGTACAAGGTCTCATCTCAGAAGAATGTTAACAGAAGATGAAGATGGCCACAAAGGAAAACAAGTGGTATGACAGAAACAAAATTCCAGTTCTTAGTGATGTCCTTCAGTGAATTAGAGTTCACATGAGACCAATCCAGTAAATCCTGTTATCACCGCCACATCTCACCCTATCACATTGTTTGTTTGGCAGAGGTCAAGGTCCCATTGTCTATTGTCATCTTCTGCAGCTGATGGATGTGGAGAATTAGATTTTTCAGAGGGATTCATCCATTAATGAACCAGCTAGAATGAGTCTTATGGCCGATACTAGCTGGTAATAATGAAGGGGACTCATTCGGGTCCCACTTCTGTCCAGGGTATGGATGCTAGTAGGAGAGAAAGCACAGCATCCACTGCGTAGAATACTGTGATTCATTGAGGTTTTGGAGCACTCTTCTTTCTGTGGATAACAGACTTGCTCTAGTCATGACAGTCAACGTGCCTGATCAGATTTCCCTAAATGTAGGAAGAACACATTCAGCCCAATCTAGAGAGAAACTTGACTTCTGTGTAGGCAAAGTAAAGTTGGCTATCTGTCTGCACTGCTCCTCAAGAGGAAGATGAACACTGAATGCTGCATAATGGAAGTTGGATTAAGCAGAGTGAAACTTGCACAGAGAAGTATCCTCACTGTGAATTTGAGTTTCTTATGATTGACCTCTTTGCACCTGGAAACAGCAGTAAAGCACCCTGTGGCCTCTCCATGTGTCAGGACTGGGGATGCAAGGTAATATATAGTTTTTCATAAAGCTGGACAAGGTCTCTGGTATATGCCTTCCCAGATTTCTCACTGCTCCCCAGGACCATACAGAGATAGGAATGAGAGAGCACCAGTGATACTCTTCCTCTTTTTGGCTGAAGAGGCGATGACTCTCAATCCAGAGTAACTTAATTTTGGCTCTTCCGATGTGTATATCTCACAGGGGAAGCCAGCTATTACAAAACCAATCCTCATCCAGCAATAAACCGGTTCAAAATGGGTTCTTGGATGAAGTGATTATTATTGTTGACTTCCTTCTGGGGTACATAACAAATAGAACTTTTTCTACTGACTGAAACAAAATCCGTGGTTTAACTACCAAATTAATCAAGTGAAATTTAGGGCAAGCCTACACTACAAACTTTTGCAGAGGCAGTTAGTATATCACTTGTATGTGTCCACACTTGGCTCTTTGCTTCGGCGCTGTGTGTACTCACCAGGAGTTGTTGTTTCGATGCACATTGTGGTGCACTGTTAGACAGTCTAGCAGTAAAAGCTTCTAACAGGTGCCAACTATGTTAACATTTGAAATGGTGATACTTAATTGGAGTAGGCATGAATTCATCTTTTTCTTTGTGCTGTTTGTCTAGGTCAAAAATACTGTGCACTAGTGTAACCTGTGATAGCTAACTTTGCAATTAGCTGAACCAGTATTTTAGAACCTGATTCTCCACTGCCTTGTGCTTTGTGTAGTCATTTACACCTGGACACACTATATCCAAAGAGGGTGGGAAATGCTACCAGATAATAATTTATTGGAACAAGCACTCATGGTGTGTACACACAGTACCAAAGCAAAGAGCCAAGCGTGCATGTGCACAAGCTATATACTAACTGCACACATTTTACAACTACTTTGCACAACTGTAAAGGCTACCCAGAGTGTCTTAATTGTACATTTAGGGCTAGATTCTGATATCTTTACTCTCATACTTGACTAGTGCTTTGCTCCACGAGAGCTCCTATTGAAGACAATGGGTTATTGTTGGGGTAATCTGCTATTCATTGTGAATAAGGGTGTCAGAAACTAGTCCTTTGATTCTGAAGAACATATTAAAAGGGAGAGGCACAACAATGGGGTCCTGGTCCATGACTAGGGCTCCTAGGTGCTACGGTAATTTAAATAATAAATAATAATAAAAGGCAATTAAGTGCTTAATTCCCATTAAAAGTCAATAGGAGTTGGCTGCTTTACTGCCATTTGTGCCTTTGAAAATCTCCCCATAATATCTGGGAGAAACACCAGATTTCTATGGATTAGAGTTGGATTTCTGTTACAGATTTGTAGTCTTTTTTGGTGAGGTATATAGCTGTTGATATGCATAAAGGAAGATTAAGAAACATTGGAAAAACACACATGCTTTCAAAATAATAGTAAAAAAAATCCTCTAATATGCTCCAATATAAAATTACTTAAATTTATCCAAATGACCAAATATGTAACTCTTAAAGGAAAACTTACTTTTTTTTCCTGGCATGGATACAAAGATATTGAGGGATGTAAACATTGTAATTTAAACATCTGTCATTTGTTCAAAGAGGGAGTATCTTTTGTTGAGCTTATATAGCCTATAATATATTGTATTAATTAAAAACCTACAAACTGGCATTTTTCCCTGGGAATATGGTAGGGAGGGAAAAAGTGTTTCTCTAAATGAAAGGAGGGTTTTTACATAATAACTATAAATGTCTTGAAAATGTATGATTTGCTTTTAAATAAAATAAAGCGGCTTGCTGTTTCTGCAGAAATGAATTGGAGAAAGGGATTTATCCAGAGTAATTCAGTCAGATGAATGGAGAGATATGTCCATCACCACTATAATAATGGTTATTCCTTCTAAATATAAACTGATAATATTATATATTAGAGGCTTGATTATACCGTTAAGAAGATTAGTATATTTAAACTGAAAATAAAGGCTCATGTGCCCTAAATGTGAAACGAAAATGGATGATCTTGGAATACAGTTGTAACACAATATTCAACCCTATTGAACAAGGTATTTCCCCCTCAAAAATATGTGTGAAGAATAATCAATATATACCGTACCCATGACTCCACAGGCAGCTGTAAAACTGACCTCTCAAGCTGTGATTTAAACAGTCTCAAAGTTATTGCGGGTATATTTTGTTAAGGTGTCCAAACAATTGCAATATCATGGCCATCTAGGGAATTCTGAGATTCATCCATGTTTTCTGTAGTTATCTAGGGACATATTTATTATTAATTACACAAAATCTGGAAGGCATGCTAAACAAGATGGTGAAAAAGACAGACAAAGATGATGATGATGTTTCTGTGAATGAGATCCATACCTTTGACATATTTCATAACTGCTACCGACTTTGAGGTCTTACAATGCTAAGCTTGACTACTACAGCACAAACTCTAATAAGAACATGATAGTTTGAATCTTTGTCATGGTATTGAATTTATGACATTGAGTTTAAGACTTTGTGCTCATATCATGAGGCTTGTTAGGTAGTGTTTAACATGTAGTCTTTTTTGTTTTTATTTTTTGAAAGTCTTACTCTTTGTCATGTTATTTCTTGTCAATAAAAGATTTTTATTATAGGCATGAGTGGACAGTTACTCATTTTACAGGCACCTTTTTGATATATAGCACTTTTTGATTTCTCTCTTTCTCTTGCTCTCATTTAGACAGTCTACCTAATTCACAGTATCACTTTACTGTCTTTATCTTTTAAATTTATAATCATGGTAGTTTTACCCTATCTCAAAGTAGACCCCAGGATATCCTATCTCAGAGGGCTTATCTTCACTGCATAGTTAATTCAAGTTGTAATTCAAGTGTTGCCTCCAATTCATGTCCCATCTACACACAAAATCCCTTAACTCAAGGACGGTGGTGATTTTAGCTTAAGTTGGCTGGGCTATCAGAGGTTATGGGCAACAGCACAACTGGTGAGCTGCTAACATGACCACTCTGTAGTATGGATGCAGACCAGCTCCACTCGCGTGTGGCTGATCCTTCAGATCCTTCCCACAATTTCCCATCTGACCAAAAAGGTCAGAAAAGTTCTCCCCCAATTCCCTGGGAGAGAATTAAGTAGCTCAGCATACTGCAATGTAAAGAACCATGGGGTATGGCTTCAGAAGACTCAGGGCCACACATGAGTAAGTACAGAGCCACTGTAGCCACAGCAACTTGAGTGTAATTTCACACTGTGGCCACTCTCAAGATAGGCTAGCTTGAGAAATGTAACTTAAATTTACCCTGCACTGAAGAACTTAATTCATTGCAACCCAGTGGACCTGGTAAGTCAGCCTGGGACAAATGATCAGTCAGGCCCAGTTCAGTTTCTAATCCTTGCTTCCAAGCTCTAGTTATTCATTCCCCTCCCCCAAAGGCGGGAACGAGAAGCTACAGTCCTGTTCTCAACTGGGATTGTGGGGTCTTCTTGTCTCCAGTAGCTTAATAGCCTGGACCTTCCCCAGCCTCAGGGAATCCACAGTGGCTTGTCCTGAAGCGACAGGAACGCATACTCCTGGCCCTCTCCTCATCCCAGGCTCCCTCCTGGAGCTATTGCCCTCATCTATATGCCCCAGCTAGGAAGCATCAGACTCAATCACTAGATGCGATCAAGCTGTGTTGGTTGATTCTCAGCACCTTCCTGCTGGGCTCCTCTCCATAACAGGGCTGACTGCTCCCCAGCCCTTAAAGGGTCAGACTGCCCTGTTACACTCAGATACAGTCAAATAATTTTGAACTCTTCTCACTAGTCTGCTGTAAACAGTATTCTTAAAAAAAAATAGCCCTTCCTGACTATTACTTGTCTGCTATGGCTCCAATCCTGCAAACATTTAAGCATGCGCTTAATTTTACTCATTGAATAATCTCATTCACTTGTAATGATCATAATGTTAAAACCCATTGTGTGCATTTAATGCTTGTTTTCCTGTTATCCTAATGCTTCTTTCATTGGCACATGGAGACATTTTAGATGCTTACCATGAATGTCCTTCAGGTTCCTGTGTTGTGGTTTTCTTACACTGAATGTTTTGTGCTTGAGTCTATATTTTCCAGTAGTTTTTCTAGTTAGGTGCCTTGGGGCACTTTTTGAGCAAGGCACCTATTTTTAAAAAATACCTGCCTATAAGGTCATAAACTATAGTTCAGTCATTCTGGCAAGTAGGAAGAAAGCAAGGGGAGTGAATAACACATAGAGGAGGAGCAATGGGAAAAACTGAGAGAATTAACTTCAAAGAATGGAGAGGAAAGGAGCAGCATCTGGCCCTGTGTCTAGACTTACTGTGTAAATGTGAAAAGAGAATTTTGCACTTTAGTACCATGTCTGTCATTGCCTACCTTTTTACTACACCTTTTTCTCCTGCTTTGTGGAGAAAGTATACTGTGATTTTGCAATAACTTATTCTATTTCTTTATTTGACCATTCTCCAGGTTACATTTATCCTTTTATGTGTTCCTTAATTTGTTTATTGCTATTTAATGTAGCTCTTCTTTACACTGTCACAATCTAGTTCAATAATTTACACATTATCAGCTTTTTCCAGTTTGCTGTGGACCTTCTGTAATTTCCTACGTTTGTTTCTCTCTGTCTTCAGTGGTATGAACATCTGTATAATGTTTTTAGCAGCATTCATCTGTTCTGTACACTTACCGAGAAGTACTTCTGCTGGATAAAAACATTCTCAGTTAATGTTGCATTATGGATTTAGTTTCCTTAATAATGCTTCTCAGTAATTTTGGATCTCAAACAGTAGATTGTTGGCTTCATACGTTGACTTAAAGAGACGATTTAAATTCTTGTTAATCCATTTGTTGTTGCAGATGGAACTTGATGTGTTGGGAATAATCCATCAAACCCCAAATGTCTGTTGACCCATTTATCTATAAAACCACTTCTCCCCTTATGTCCTGTCATGACATTTGTCTCTATCTGGAATATTTCTGCTGCCTGTCTGTAAAGCTGAATTTCTGAGGGTAGGCTGTAGGCATTCATTGAGGCAGAGGGCTCTGGTTCTGGAATTTGTCCCCTACAGCAGTCTGCAGTAGGGAACAATATGGCCCCTGGAACAAGCTCTGATTAAAGAAAGGACATGTTGGGTGATATTCCATACTTGACAGACGTCTGTAGCCAAAATATAGACTTTTTTCTCTGTTTGCTTACAAAAATTACAGCAAGTTCAGTTTATTTTGTGCAGTGACTTTCAAGCCAACTGTGTCAAACTGTTTTACAGAGTTCAGTATTAATAATTGTATTTATTTGTATTATCATAGAGTGTAGGAGCCCTAGTCATGGACCAGGACCCCATTGTGCTAGGCACTGTATACAGCTACAAAGTTAAAATACAGAATAACAGATGGGGAGAAATTGTGACCTATAGGCAAAAGAATAGAGGTGTTTTTAGATGAAAGCTGACAATAGAAAAAGAGATAGGGGAAGAGTGTTTCAAACAACCAAAACTGCACTCTCACAGCAAGAGTGGCCAAACAGTGTGAAGAAATAAAGAAGAGGCCAATACTCAACAAAAACAGGGAGGAAATATGGATATTGAGAGAGACAAGGTCAGTGAATCAGGATGGAGCTACCCAATGTAGAGTTATAAGAAGGGGGAAAAAACCACTTTCCAAACTGGCTTATGAAGTGAGTGGGATGTCAGTGGAATTGTTTGAGAAAAGGTGACAGTAATGTGCTTCTTCAAAATAATTGTGCCTCAGTTGATGATACACGAGACATTCCCTTGGTAGTATGCTCTTTCCCTCCCTCCAATTGTATCCATCCATGTCATCCCCACTAAAAATATTGATCTTGCAGATACTCTACCGCCCATAATCATACATTCCATACCTTTCTACCTCCCAAAATTTATCAGTTTTTCCAACACTACCCTCCCAGATCCATCAGTCCTTCCTTCCTCTCTGTCTCCACCACATTTTCCCTTCGTAGCACTTCCTGGTAGCTCCTCAGATGGCTGTACTATCTGGCAGCCATCTCTCTTAACTACAGTGGTGGTGGCAGCCATGTTGTTTTGTGATTTCTGCTAGCAGCAGTGGTGGCTGGTAAGTTATCCTGAGGCCTCTGGCTGTGGGGTGATTGGTCAGATGGGAATTCGTCCCCTCTGGTGTTTGGTTGGGTGTGTGATTGGGGAATTGGATCCCCTTTGGTTCTAGAGTTGGGTGAATCTCCCTAGATTGCTGATGGGGGGCAGGGGGAATGCAGAAAGGGAATTCCCCTTTTCTAGGTGCCCAGGCTGCAGCAATGTTGGGCATACCAGTGGCGTAACAGCTGCCTGAGTGTGCAGCACCTGTTCAGTCCAAGCTTAAAGGTGGCTGAAAGTCTTACAAAGCACAGTGGAGCTTTGCATTTTTAGGCATGTCTGTGAAACAATGTTTTGCTGACCTCTCAGAAATGTAACTGATTCTTTTCCACCCTGATCAAAGCACTCACATACAGTGCTGGCCTGAAGATTTTGAGGCGGGCTAGTGAGATGATTCTTTGAGATACAATCCACATGTACCTGACTTATTTTATAGCTAAAAAGTGTGTGTATGTCAGAGGGCCATCTTTAGGTCCCATCCCAGCCTCTGGCTTCAGAATTGGACCTCAACTGCTTGCTCCTTTCAGTCCTGAAGATCATTTTACAACTGTTTTATGTTGTTATGGAAAAGGGCCAGAAAATTTTCTCTTAAAATGAAAACTAAAATTCTCTTTTGTGGGAGCACAAAAGTCAGTTCTCTTAATAAGGGGCTTGCCTATATCCTCACAAGTTTCTTCCAGCTTGTCTGTGGAAGGTGAGCTTTCCATACATAGTGGATCTGGAGACCTGAGCCTTGAGGCGGACATAGAGAATGGCGTCAGGATGAGAAGAGATGAAGGGTGATCTCAGCAGAGGTGCAGTAGAGGCAGTGACAAACATGAACATGTTGCAGAGATGATAAGGACAGTTTTCATCAGAGAAGTAGGAGGGGACTGAAGGTTCTTTTTTTGTGCCCACATGTGTGCTAGGTGCCACTTAAAACAAATATTGAGGCAATGTCCCTTCCCTAAAGAGCTTACATTTTTGTTCAAGGACAAGAGTCACACTAAGATTATGGAGTGTTGGTAAATAGGAAGTCTGAGTCAAAAAAGTAACTAGAGGAGATGGAGTTAAATATGTTTTTCTCTTTAACAGGTAAGTGAATCTAGATGAGTCTGAGCACTTGATTTTTGTGTGAGCATTTTAATAATTTTAGTTTTAAATGTGCACATTTTTGTAATGACTTTAGGAGGCTGGGGCACATGACTTATAAGGAGAGGCTGAGGGAACTGGGCTTATTTAGTCTGCAAGAAGAGAAGAGTGAGGGGGGATTTGATAGCAGCCTTCAACTACCTGAAGCAGGGGCGGCTCTAGCCATTTCGCCGCCCCAAGCATGGCGGCACGCTGCGGGGGGTGCTCTGCCGGTTGCTGATCCCGCAGCTCCGGTGGACCTCCCGCAGACGTGCCTGCGGAGGTTCCGCTGGTCCCGTGGTTCCGGTGGACCTCCCGCAGGCGTGCCTGCAGATGCTCCACCGAACCCGCGGGACCAGCGGACCCTCCGCAGGGACGCTTGCGGGAGGTCCGCTGGAGCCGACTGCCGCCCTCCCGGCGACCAGCAGAGCGCCCCCCGCGGCATGCCGCCCCAAGCACGCGCTTGGCGTGCTGGGGCCTGGAGCCGCCCCTGACCTGAAGAGGGGTTCCAAACAGGATGGAGCTAGGCTGTTCTCAGTGATGACAGAACAAGGAGCAGTGGTCTCAAGTTGCAGTGGTGGAGGTCTAGTTTGGATATTAGGAAACACTATTTCAGTAGGAGGGTGGTGAAGCACTGGAATGGGTTACATAGGGAGATGGTGGAATCTCCATCCTTAGAGGTTTTTAAGGCCTGGCTTGACAAAGCCCTGGCTGGGATGATTTAGCTGGGGTTGGTCCTACTTTGAGCAGGGTGTTGGACTAGATGACCTCCTGAGGTCTCTTCCAACCCTAATCTACTATGATTCTATGATTCATCCTTCTCCTATTTTTATACCATTTAATTTTTTTTCTGCCTCACAGCCATGCTCTGCCTGAGTCTCTTACTGCTCTTATTTAATCGGCCTGAGTCTCATATCATTTTTTCTTGTCACTGTGCAGCTTTCTGTTCTACTCCTGCGATGAATGAGCCTCTCCTTGCTGCTCAGAACAACTTTGCTATCCTTATGAGCCTAATTGTTTAAGATAGTACCTTAAAATACTCTTTTTCAAAAGAGACACTCTTGGAAAGAACCCAGAGCTAGTCTGAGTAAAACAGAAAAAATTGAGCTGTAGGTCTAGGCTGGGAGAGAATACACATATCTAAGCCCAGCCTGCTGATATTCAGTAGTGGGTGAAAATTAGTTGGTGGCAATGTGAGATGAGACTCTCCAATTTAATTTTCCTTTTAAAATTATTATGTACATTGTCTTTATTCCACAGAGGGTCTTTATGAGGACAGTTCAGATGAAACTATGTATTTTATGCCTTTTTGTTTTTTAAGCTTTAAAAATAGTTTCCCCAAAATTTCTATAGCAATTTTAAAGTAAAAATTGATGGAATCATCAGCACTCTCTTTCAAAGTAATATTAGGTTGCTGATAACCTCAGCATTCGTTAAAATAATTCTTCGAACAATCCCCTGTGTAATCCTGCAATTTTTTCAGAGTGTATGAGGGTGAAGGGATATAGCCTGATACTCTCTTTTGTCTCTGGAGTCCCACAGAAGCAGATTTGTTCAGCCACTTCCACCTGGTCATTGGCAACCAGAAGTTTCTGTGTCCTTGCTCAGATTCTCATTGTCCTTCCTTTCAGATACTTCCTTCCTTCCTTCCTTCCAGGCCCCAATATTTATTTTGTAACACTGTGGCAACACCTGCTTTAGACCTACACTCCACTTCTCTCACACGGCTGGTGAATTTGAAGTGTTGCAGCAGTATCGGAGTTCTGATTGTCTTGGTTGGGATTTGCTCAGCTTCCTCTAGCCAGGCAATTGGGCTTGTTTCTTAATGCCTCTTAATGGTTGGGTCAGGAGAAGGGACTAGGAAAAGAGTATCAGGTTGAGAAGAAGGAAGGGGGTCTGGAAAAAGAGGTGCTGAGAAGAGAGGAAGATTTTGATTTTTTCTTTCTTCTTTTCTACTTCCTTTTAAAAAAAAGCAAAAGTAAATTAAATGCAAAAACAAAGCCAACAAAACAAACCCATGAATGCAATGCTAAGTTTACAGGTCTAGGGCCTGAGTCTGGGATATTTACTCACACAAGGACTCTTTACTTGAGTAGTCTTGTGGATTTCCCTGTAACTATTTGAGGGGAAAGGATTATACGCATGAGAAAGAGTTCATAGAATTAGCACTTGAAACACAAAAAATGCCAGTTAATGCAAAAGTTAAGATTCCCATATGTTTGTTATTATTAGATGGTTACATTACTAAATGTATACTGGTTATACAGTATGTGGGCAAGTTAATGTCAATGAGATATTCTTAACTATTGCATTTCCATACATTTGCAATTAAATTTGTAACCTTAATTTTACATTAAAGTAATATTTTTTCATTTAATATAGCACCTATTAATAGAGAGAACCCTATACAGGTATTTTCAGTAACTATCAATTATATATCAAAGATATTTCCCAGAACCCACAGGAAGAAAAAATAAAACTGAGAAAGATTATAGAAACAGTAGATATGAGGATGGGAGGAATCATCAAGTAAAATCATCTATATTTCTATGCATGTGTCTACATATGAAATATATTTTAAATATCTTCCTATCTTTTTCCATGTTTTTCTATGTTCTCCTCCTCCAGGTCTGCCAATTCCCTCAATATAAGGTACCTGGGCAGGGAGTAATCGTGATGACTATTTGAGTTGGAAGTTTAATTAATCCCTCTTCATATTCACATTCTGTGTTTGCATATACTAAACATCTCTTCATGATCTTCTTCGTCTTTTCCATTGCTTGGTGTGGGAAATGGTCAGTTGATGTCCTGAGATCAGGCAGTCTTCTCTAGACTGGTCTAAAAACATGGCTTTAAAATTAGTTTTTGGCTCTTGTGCTTATGCTTGGAGTATCTCTCAAAATTCATACAGGATCTTCCAGTTCTTTTGACACAGGTTGTTATCTTTGTAGCACACTACATCCACTTTCATCAAAACCAAAAACCAAACCAACCAACATCAACTTTCTGGGCGATCAAGCCTCCAGACCCTCTAAAATTTACTATTGTCATCAATTTATGGCAGGGGAAACATATGCTATACTAGCACATAAAATGCTCAGATAGACGCTTTGGAGATTTTTTTTAAAGAAATCCATGCTCACCAACCAAACTATTTGTAGCTTCAGACTTAGAGTAGTTTAGTGACTTAAACTCAGTTGTATAGAGAGAAGTGTGATGCATTGGTTAGCAGTAGAGCACTGGGGCCCAGAGGCTCCTTAGTTCTAATACTGGCTCTGATATCGCCTTCCTCTATAGGGTTTGGGCAAACTATTAAACAGCTGTCTGGAGGATGACAATTCTGTTTTTCCACAGCTTTTGAGGTTTCAGAATGTGTTTTTTGTTCCACATTGGAACAAAATCAAAATCTTTTGAAAGTTTTCATGAAATGAAATTGTGTCGAAACATCCATTTCCTGATTGAAGTGGTTAGGTTTTCGATTTGGGTCTCCCTCTCTGTTCAGAAGTGTCCAGTGAGTCCTGGAACTCAGAAACCTTTATGTCAAAAACTTCTTGGAAACCAACACGTCTCCACAAAACATTTCAGCTTTGATTAAACTGCTTATTTTAATGAAAATACATTTATTTGAAAATGTTCTGACCAGCTCTGTTGTTTAACCTCTCTGCCTCAGTTACCCCATTTTGCAGGGTCATTTTGAGAATTAATCAGATAATGTTTGAAAAGCAGTATTAAATGTGAAGTGTCATAAATATTCATACCAAGTGGTGTAGATATCTGAAGGCATTTTTTTTTAAAGGTTGGTTTTGCAAGCACAAATTGCAACCACAAAATCTGAGGCTGCAAAATTAATTGCAGGTGCAAATCAAAGTACTTACCCTGCTGCTTTATTCCTCAAATCAAGAAATTAGAAGTGCAGATATGTGCCCACAATTCACTTTGCAAACACAAATTTTGCAGCTGCAATTTGTGACCATAAATATGAAACCATCCTTTTGAAAATCTGTCTCTAATTAGTATTCCAAAGCTGTTTGGTTTGGCACTTCTGGGATGCATTTAGTAGGTTTAAAATGATGAGAATGCTCAAATAGGAGAATATGATTTTCTGTATGTGCCTAATATGGTTACATATTAAAAGTTAACATTCAGATAATTCAGTTTTCCCTGTCCCCACACTTGTCCTTGCGTGGGCTCCTTGTGGGACTGCCTGGGGTGGAAAGATTGTAGCCTTCTTTGCTCGTGGCTTTATACCTGTGCAGTTATCCATTCTGGATTTTGACTTGCATAGGGTCATTGTTTAATTTCTCTTCAAGGTGCTGTACATTGATTTTTCCCAGTAAGAGTTTCCAAGACCCAGTCAGCTTATCTTAAATAAAAATAGATTGACTGGCAAAATGCAACAATAGAGAGAAAATAGAGAAATAAACAATAACTGGAAATAAATACATCTATTCAATAATATTTTTTATTGCAGCAGTGCCCAAAGACTCCAGTCAGGATAGCCATTTGATTGTGCTAGATCAGGGGAGGGCAAATTATGGCCCGCAGGCCAGATCCAGCCTGTCAGGGCTTTCAATCCAGCCCGCGGGATTGCCAGCCCTGTGGCACAGCAGAAAGTGGCTGGTACCATGTCCCTGGGGGATGGGGTGGCAAAGGGCTCCTGGTGCTGCCCTCATGTGCAGGCACTGCCTCCTGCAGCTCCCATTGGCCGGGAATGGAGAACCGCAGCCAATGGGAGCTTCGGGGGTGGTACCCACAGGCGAGAGGAGTGCACGGCGGAGCCGCCTGCCCCACCCCACCCCCAGGAGCCACTGCCGGACATGCTGGCGACTTCTGGGAGCGGCGCAGGGCCAGGGCAGGCAGAGAGCCTGCCTTAGCCCTGCTGTGCGCTGCTACCACCCAAGAGCTGTTCGAGGTCACTGGCGCTGAACCCCTCCTGCACCCCAACCCCTTGACCTGGTTCCCCTAACCCTCTGCCTTGAATCCCTGCGCACTCCTCCTACACTCCAACCCCCTGCCCTGAGCCTCTTCCTGCACACCACACCCCCTTGCTGCACCCCGCACTCCATCCCGCACCCCAACCCCATGCCCCAGACCTACATTCATGGCCCTCCATACAATTTCCCCACCCAGATGTGACCCTCGGGCCAAGAAGTTTGCCCACCCCTGTGCTAGATAGTTTACAAACACAAAAGGAGATACTTTCTCCACCTCAAAGAACATACAGTCTAACCTGAAAAGCATTGCTTGGTGAGCACAAAAATTGCCTACAAAATGACAGAACAGTGTCCACTCTTATCCACAGCATAAAAGCTCTCTGTCCCAAATTTTCAATTCTATGCCAACCTTGAGTGCCTCATTTTTTGAGTGTCCAACTCTGGACACGTATGGCTGATTTTTAAAGGTATTGAGCACCCAGAACTCCAGTTGAAGTTGATGGGAGATATAGGCGCTCAGCACCTTTGGAAATTCAGACCCTATATGTATCATGTTGTGGACTCAAAAATCCCAAGTTATTAGACAGTTTACAAAAACTAATTGGTTATATTTCAGTGTCCTTGCCTAATATGTACCACTGAAGTATTTATAAGCAAAGCTCTTTCCTACCCTGTATAAAACCACTTTTCCACTGCCATGACATTTCATGAAAATGACTATAAAGTATGCCCTGTAGTCAGTTTTCATGTTTTTTGTAAAGATAGTAATTCTCCATTCACTTAAATGGGTTTTTTCTACATCTCAGTGGTTTCATAACTATATTATTGCAAGTCTGTGGTGTCTTTTTTTAACAATGTCAAGATTATAGCAGAAAGATGTATATAGTACATTGAAATTCAAGTCTTTTAGAAATATTAAAATGTCAAAAAGAACAAAACCATGTCCCTAAATGTCTGTACAGATTTTGTTATAATGTCAAAATTAAATTAAAGCAAGTTATTCTACTGGTTAAAAACCAAAGAAATGAAGCACAAAACATTTAGACTGAGACAAACCAACCCTAACCAGATAGGCTACAGTCATGGCTTAGCCTTACTGTACCAGGAACTGCAGTGCCTGTAATAGAGGTTCAGAACACTGAATGATAATTACCACATAAACTCGTTCATAAGCCAAATTTTTTTAGTAAAAAAGGGAAGCACCAGAGAAGGGGGTCGGCTTATGAACGGGTATAGAGAGGGAGAGGTGGGGCACAGCCCCTCCCCCCAACAGGGGGAGCAAGGAGAGGCAGCACAGCCAGCAGAGACAGAAGGGAGGAGGCGGGGCCAGAGTCTCTCCGCTTCTGGCCACGCTGCTCTCCCCCCAGCCTCCAAAGCAGCTGCAGCTCTGGGGCTGGCAGGCTGCAGCTGTGCCGCTTGACCCCGCCCCCCAAAGCAGGCTGTGGCCGCGCTTCTCGGTACGCTGGAGCACACTGCGGCCGTGCCACTCGGCCCAGCCCGCTGGAACATGCTGCGGCTGCACCGCCCGGTCTGGTCCACTGGAGCAGGCTGTGGCCGCACTGCCCAGCCTGCCGAGGCAGCTCCAGCCAGGCCAGAGACATCCTACCCTGGCCCTCCACAGATAAGGTGGGAAGGGATGGGATGGGGAGAGTGCGGGGGTCCCGGCTAGGGGTGGTGTCATGTGGGGGGTGGTCACAGGGGTTACTCCTCTTACTCCCAGCTTCTCCCCCCAAAAAATTTCCCCACCAGTTGCTGTCCTAGCCAGTCAGGGTAAGCAGCTGGCACGCCGGGACACTTTGTTTACTTAGGTTTACCTCTGTGCCTGCAGACGCTCAAGGTAAACAAACCATTTCAGATCGCCAGCAGCTTATCCTGATGGCCTGGGAGCCAAAGTTTGCTGACCCCTGAATTATAGGGTCGGCTTATGAACAGGTCATAAAATTTTTCCATTTTTACTTATCCATCTGGGGTTGGGGGGGCGGCTTATAAACAAACTGGCTTATGATCAAGTATATACGGTAAATAGATCTGTGAAAACGTTTATTTCACCAATTTGGCCTATGTACTCTACTTCCACTTTCACTGCAATCCGTTTGTAAGGAACCATTTGGGTTATGTAACATCACCTAGAACAGGGGTTCCCAAACTGGGGGTGAAGACCCCTCAGGGGGTCACAAGGTTATTACATGAGGGGTCACAAGCTGTCAACCTCCACCCCAAACCCTGCTTTGCATCCAGCATTTATAATGGTGTTAAATATATACAAAAGTGTTTTTAATGTATAAGGTCACACTCAGAGGCTTGCTATGTGAAAAGGGTCACCAATACAAAAGTTTGAGAACTACTGACCTAGAATTTGGATGATTTAACCAAACAATAAAGACTCTCTTAATCAGAAATATTTCACTTACCCCTCTGATACTTCACTTAAAGTGAGGGGTTATAGTAAAGGGAGAGCACAAGTCCTCATCCTCTGCCAAAGGCTTAGGGAGCACTCCCTTCAACCCCCCCGCACCTTCCTTATCCAGGGTGTCAGAGAGTTCTCCGCATCTTTCACTGGTTGACTGATAACTTGGCAGGAAGAGGAATGTGACATGGGAGCAGCAGGAAAAGTTCATTCCTGGTTGAGGAATTTCTGGGGCTCCTAGCATTCCCATCAGTGACTGAAGCACCATCAGCATCTGATGAAGGACAAATCATAAACTGCACTGAGCCCCCAACCCCCTGCCCTAAGCCCCCTGCCACACCCTGCATCCCTCCTATACCCCAAACCCTTGCCTTGATCCCCTTCCTGCACACCACACCCCCTCACTGCACCCCGCACTCCCTCCTGCACCCCAACACCCTGCCCCAGCCCTACATTCATGGCCCTACATACAATATTCCCACCCAGATGTGGCCCTTGGGCCAAAAAGTTTGCCCACCCCTGTTCCAGGGTGCCAGTAGTGTGTCAGGTGCACCATGAGTCAGGCAAGTACTGTAGGTGCTTCAGCAACTAAACGTTGTAGGTACTAGCCCTGGTGGATCCCAATAACTACTCAGACACATGGCTAAGGGAATGGTTATTTTAATAGGGCTGGCAGGAATGTGGAAGGTTGCAAATGCTCTAGTTACACAGGCTTAACCAGTTACAGTTCAAAATGAGTGACAGTGGTAAATGTTTGGGTCTCTGTCTCCAGTCCACAGTGAGGGATCTTCAAGCCCAAGGTAATTGGGGTGCCCTGTACAATACAGTTTCTATTCAAGCAAAGAGGGGCTTACATATTGTGACTGGGTGCCCGGGAATGACCACACTGAGAATGCCACATTCAGTGCAGATTGCAAGAAATTGGACAGACAATCCCCCAAACTGGTGGTTTATTCTATAATTAGATTAACCAAGCCAGTAAGAAAAGAGCTTCTGCAGTACCACACTGGTTAACCAGAAGCCAAGCACAGTCCCCTTTAGGCATTCCAGTCCTTGGTTCCCATTTAGACAAATAGGTATAATATAATGAGTGGTTATTGAAAACCCATTTCACCATATGTGTGGTTCTTACTAATCCCAAAAGATCACTCACTTACCCCCAGATCAATATGTATCTCAGGGCTGGTCTTCACTACAGAGAGATTGATGCTGCTGCAACTGATACAGCAGGGATTGGTTTAGCGCAGGGGTAGGCAACCTATGGCACGTGTGCTGAAGGCGGCACACAAGCTGATTTTCAGTGGCACTCACACTGCCTGAGTCCTGGTCACCGGTCCGGGGGGCTCTGCATTTTAATTTAATTTTAAATGAAGCTTCTTAAACGTTTTAAAAACCTTATTTACTTTACATACAACAATAGTTTAGTTATATGTTATAGACTTATAGAAAGACACCTTCTAAAAACATTAAAATGTATTACTGTAACGCGAAACCTTAAATTAGAGTGAATAAATGAAGACTCAGCACACCACTTCTGAAAGGTTGCCGACCCCTGGTTTAGCGGGTCTAGTGAAGACCCACTAAATCGACGGTAGAGCGCTCTCCAATGAACCCAGTACTCCAGCTCTCTGAGAAGAGTAAGGGAAGTCAACCGGAAAGTATCTCCTGTTGACACAGCACAGTGAAGACAGAGGGGTAAGTCGACCTAAGCTACGTTGACTCCAGCTATGTTATTCACGTAGCTGGAGTAGTGTAACTTAGGTCGACTTACCCCTGTAGTGAAGACAAGCCCTCAGATCTTACCCAAATAGCACCCTATCAGCCAATCTTCAGTAAACTAACTGATTTATTAATAAAAGAAGATTTATTAATAAAAGAAGAGAGTTATAAATGGCTAATTGATCATATAATTACAAATGATTGCAAAGTCCTTAGATCAGGTTTGTAGTAGTGATGGAAGACTGCTGGCTTGCAAAAGTCTCTCTGGTAACTTCCAAAAGATTGGATGGTCCTCAGTCCATAGTTCAAAATACTTCTTTTAGTTGTAAATCCATCGTCCAGAGAATTAGAGCAAGTAAGAGGCACAATGGAGGTTCCTCAGGTGTTTGTTATATACTTTGCCATGTGCATGGAAATTTAGTGTCCCAAACAAAGCCCACAGTTCCTGTATGTGGAAAGTTACTGGCCCGAGATGGAGTTCAGGGTCACATGAGAATATCACATGTTTTTTGCTGAATCATAAGGGGTGGTCATTGGTTCCTCCCTGTCTGGGGCATCCATAGGAAAACCTACTGGGAGAGATGAGATTCTTCAATGGCTCATTGTAAAACTGAGTGTCCTTAATGGGCCATCAACACACAGCTGGCTAGCCCTGGTGTAAATCTATCTGAGGGGTATCACCCAGGCATACAACAATGGTTTGAGATAAGGATACACAGACAATATTCATAACTTCAGATACAAAGATGATACATGTATATAAAAAGGACAAGCACACTTAGCAAATCATAATTTTTCTATTAATACCTTACATGCTACTCTGAAACATGACATACTTTGTACAAGACTTATTGAAATTGTGTAATAGTGGTAACAACAGTGATATAAATGTCACTTTTCTTATACACAGCATCACACAAATTCCTGGCAGGGGCGGCTCTAGGCATTTTGCCGCCTCAAGCACGGCAGGTCCCGCAGGCCTGCAGGAGGTCCGCCGAAGCTGCGGGACCAGCGGACCCTCTGCAGGCAAGCTGCTGAAGGCAGCCTGCCTGCCACCCTTGCGGCGACCAGCAGAGCGCCCCCCGCGGCTTGCCGCCCCAAGCACGCGCTTGGCGTGCTGGGGCCTGGAGCCGCCCCTGATTCCAGGCAAGGCTCAGTTAGTGTCTCTCATTGAGGGCCCTCTGTACTGGCTGCCTGCCCAGCCACTGCTACTTCCTCATAAGTCTTGCACAGATTTGCACCCAGCTGCAATGTCCAGCACTGATAGCTTATTCCACACGCAATTCTGCACCCATTCCTGCCTTCAGCTTCTCTCTAGCTTTCTGCTTTTCACCTGGCCACTGCTTTAGTTTCCCTGCAGCTCCTCGCTTCCCTACAGTCGCTGCTCCCAAACCGACCCCAGACATCTGGCGTGGGAAAAGAGAAGTATAGTGGGGAGGGGCTGAAGGCTGAAGTCCTCTGCTTTCCAGATTCATTACTATAGGTACATTTTGCATAAAAGCTCTTTGAAATACCAACAGTCTTCTAAAACGCAGGGAAATATGAGGGGGAAGATCTGTCTAGATTATCTGTTATTCTCTGCTTTTACATCAGTACAGAGTCTCCATCCTGGAGAAGTCTAAATGTTGGTGTTTATAAAAGTGAGGATAGCTAGTACCAGGGATGTGCCCCTAACCAGTTCCACACACCCACTACACTTTGTCTGGCTGTGGGCCTTATTGGGACATGAAGTTCTTTCACATATTTTTCTTTTTGTTTCCATTCTCATCCTTTTGCTATAAACCATCACCACAAAATGAGGCAATCCTTGTTCAAGCAGACCATACTAATATAGATTCAGACGCTGAAATACTCTGTTGGTGATAGGTTGATATCCTTCAATATAATCTGAAACCCTGATGGAGAATGGAGCTTCCCAGCTCCCTTCCAGAGGCAGACCAACATTTACAAAAGCAATTGATTAAAAGCAAGTGTTGTATATTGTTAACAGCAAGGAAAACAGTACACAATCACAAATAATAATAATAATTAATAAAAATCTAAACGTTGTTTGCTCACTTTCCTTTAAATCCAAGAAAGCTGAATCTGAGACAAAGAGTGGTTATCAGATTTAAGAAGAATTGGACATGGTTAGGTAAATAGCAGGGTTTGCACATATATGTATATCTTCTGATGTGATACACAGGAGGCTAATATAAGACACACACAAGGGAGGAACATAATGTGTGAATTATTGTGAGGCCAATTTATTTTTTTAAATAAATGAATGGATATTAAAGAAGTTAATGAAAATCTTTGTGTCCAGGATTGTAATATTTACACTGATAATTTGTGCATCTCACAGGAGGAAACTGATTGAATTTGCTGGTATTGCTAAGTAGGCAGATATCTTGAGAGTATAAAAGGAATAGTAAAGCCAGCTTTGCAAAATTGCCATGAAGATTTACCAGCTCAAGTACAAAATCTGCTTGCCTGCTCTTCACTGTTCTGACCTGAGATAATGAAAAACCTAATAATATTTGACTCAACCATCAAATGCTCCGGGCAAGTGGGCAAGTAGAATTTTACAAGACTAAGTGAAGCATATTGAAAAGGAACTGCTTTCTCATATGAGAAGCAGAACTGTAATGTTTTTTTAAAAAGAGAGAGAGAACCTTGGCCATATAAAAATGGATTGTATACATTTAAATGTGGGGTTTTTTTTTAGAATGCTATATTTATAGTAATTGTGATTTTACAATATTTTGAGTGAGGCATATGATACTCTAATATTTGTTGGTGGGTTTTTTTAGGATACCTTTTCAAGTCTCAGAAAATGTTTTCCCAACAATGTTTGGATAAGCTGTAAATCATTCCCCTGTGAATCAAAACATTCTTTCAATTAATATATTGATGAAACTTTCAAAATGCAGTTTGTTTTTTAAAGTGTCATCAAAATATGTCCACTTGTCTGTTTGTAAAGACATTTCATCCTTAGAAATAACTAAACTAATAGCTAGTTAACTGCAGGTGGTTTCATTTACTAATCAGATGGATAATTGTTATACACTGGTAAAAAAGAAGACAGCTGCAATGACTATAGAAGATTGTTAGGAGTTTCTTAGCATAACAATAAACAGCAGCACCTGCCTTTCCAATATGCTTTACAATTATGCTAGTGGTACTATTTTCATGACCCCGCCCCCCAACACAGAATGATGTATGTAATACTATAGCTCTCACTGAGAGACATTATCATTTTAAATGCATTTTCATTTGCTTATAACTTTCTTATAATCTTAATTTTCAGAAGGATATTGTTTCACTTTTTTTTTTCAACAACGTGGTGAATTGTTTTTGGGAGTTTTGGAAGTTTTTACTGTAATGTTATATGGCCATTTTAAAGTTATTGGTGAATTTAAAACAAACAAACAAACAATTTTTAACCTGATAAGTGAAAATCTGTTTTCTCCCCTCTTTCAAATAATTTTCAAATGGTTTAATTTTAAAATGTCAAGCCTGACATAGTCTTTGGACTCAGTTCTGCAGCCTTGCAATATGTTGAACTCCTCCTGAAGTCTGCAGTTTGACTCTTGCTCATTAATACATCTTTTGATGTATTTGAAGAAATTTGGTTTACTAGTTTAAAAAAAAAGTCTTATTTGTCATATTTGTGCATTTATATATCCAGTGTGCTACACATGTAGCATTTAATTCCATTGGTGATCATATAAACACATAAGCAATCATTTTTTGTTGTTGTTTTTGTTTTGTTTTAAAACAGAAATTGAATTCCAAAAGCTACTACAAGTGAATGCAATGCTATTGCTGAGAATTTAAATGTACAGAAGTTAGGAAATTCAGAATTATGGTGTACACAGCAATTGTAACTTGATTATGTTGCACAAAAGATATTAAGGCATAAAACTGTATAGCAGATGGAATAACACAAAATGCTATAGAATAATTGCACAAAGTGGTCAGCTAAATATTGCTAAGACCATCCTAACTTTAAATTTTGTATCACAGATGGAAGGCATTATGGTCTAATGGTTAAGGCTCCAATTCAGCAAACTACTGAAACGTGTGCATAAGGTTAAGCACTTTAAGCACATGAGTAGTGCCACTGAAGGACTTGGAAGTTAGAGTATCTAGATGCTATTCCTGGATCTGCTACTTAATCATTTTCAGATACTGGACAAGTCCTTTATCTCTTCTCTGTCTCAGTTTCCCCACCTTTACAATTAGGAGTGTTTGCTACCTTTATAAAGTGTTTTACAATCATTGGAATAAAAACTGAAAAATAAGTCTTTAAATGCAAAGTATTTTTTTGTTTCAGTTATCAACAATAGCATAGCATTAACAGGGTTGGGTTTTTGTTTATTTTGGGTTTTTCATTCAGAAAACCCTATGCATTTCCAGACAAGATTTTGGTTAAGATACATTTAATACTCACAAAAATATCACTTAAATTAAACCAATATGATTGGAACATTGTACTATAGCAATTCAAACAGACAAACAAAAAACCATGGAAAAACTCCCAAACGAAATGGTCTTAGCAATTCACTGTTTGGTTTTCAAAAAGAGTGTTTTGAGGTTTGCATGTATTGTAGCCTGCTGGCTCATTATTGGTACAAAGATAATGGGCCTAGTTTTTAAAAAAGGCATTTACTTGGCCCCTGTTTTTGCACCCACATGTAATTGTGCATGGAGTTTTGTAGGCTCCGGTGAGGACAGAAAAACCTATAATCACATGTTTTACAGGTTTGTTCATGTAGTTGTATTTCTATGTGCCCTTCTTTAAAATTTCTCTCTTTTTTTTTTTAAACAAGGAGGCAGGCATTGGTTTCTTGTAGGCCTATCTTAGACACCTACTTTTAATAATTCTTATAATTTATATTTTAAAGTACCAATATTGCCAATAATGCAAAAAGCCTCAGAGATGTTTACTCTCAGCAATGAAAGAATTTGTTGACAGATATTTTTTATTTCCACAGCTGGTGTTTTGGAGAAGATTTACTATACTAACACACTAACACTAATACTCTGTGATATGCAAAATGCCTTTAGCATTCCATTTACACTCATCTAAGAGATTTAATGAAAGCATGATTTTTAGTAAGCCTCCATAAGTAATCCATCATGCATGGGAGACTTAATCAAATACCAGATGTACTTACCTTTCGTTTAACATTGTTATTTTCATTGTTATCCCTATCTCATCTGTGGTGAAATTGTTGAGAATTTTAGTTGCAGCTGAATACATTATAATTATGCCTTCCACAAAATACAGCCCAGCACAAAATCTATAACCACAATTCAAATATTATGTATGGTAAATCCTCTTGTTATTCATTTGATAAGGGACATACTAAAGTTTAATATTTCTACAGGACTGTAGAAGTAGCATCATTAAATATTAAACATTTAAATGTGCAGTCGCTGATTAATTCAGAATATTTCTGAGCATCTCATGAATGTTTAATGTCTGTATTTTGCCTGATTGGATATAATTTAAGCTGTATGTTTCATCTAGTGCTGCTGGACCAGGTACTCATCTTTTATTTCTTTGTCCAGTTTAAAACATTATCTCTCTGATTGTAGGTTAATATTAATGTTTGAAGCTTTCACTGTTATTGTTCATTGTTTCACAATATCTTTTGCAGAATTAATAATTAAAGTCTAGCTGACAGCTGTTGCTTAAAATCCCTTTAAAGTATAACTTCCTTTTAAAAAAAGTCAAGATTAAATTTACACAGACTTAGTATTCCAAAAATTAAGAAGCTGTGATTTACCTTTACTGACGTTCTTAGTTATTCTGATCTGTTTATCATTCACATGATAAATGTGCGTGAACTGAGTCAATGCTGAAATTATACTAGGATTAAGCCCCAGAAGATCATGGAAGAGCCTCACTATTTCACAATGCACAATGCGGCCTAGGGATTGTCTAGATGGTGAATTAACACACAGCAAGCCAGGGTATGACTACAGGACACTAGCTTGCTGTGCATTAACTTGCCATGTGGACCCTGCTACAGCACTCTAAAAGTGTTCTGAGAACATCAAAGTGCAGAATGGCATTTTTAGTGCTCTGTGGCAGGATTCATGCAGTGATTTAGTGCATGGCAAGTTAGTGATCTGTAGAATCACACCTTGGCTTGTTGCTCAGTAACTTGCCTTGTAGACAAGCCCTAAATGAAAAAGCTCAAGAAGTAGATGAGGTACCTCTCAGGATGGGAGACCAGGCCAAATGCAAGGGGGTCTGAGCTAGTCCTGGTGCTGAATTTCATTGCTGAAGTTTGTTCTAAAATGGACTATAATACTATGGTAGCAGGACTATAGTTATGGCCGGGAGGCACTTGTCTGCTTATAAAATGTTGACAACTTTCTGAAAAGTGACCCTTTTTATGTGGTTACTGTCATCCCAAAGGTGAATGTTTTGGAAAGTTTGAAATGGATGCTTTCAGTGTTTCAGGATAGTTACATGAGGAGAATCTGTGACCCCAAATAAATAAGAGTCAATACTTTGAGAGTAGTACTGGGCCTTCCTCCATAGCTCAGGGGGTTAGTGCTGTGGTCTCAGAATGCAGGAGTCGCAGGTTCCATTCTCTTCATTTAGTCTTGCTATGAGGACAAGGCTAGGGGACAGGGCTAGATGACCTCTGGAGGTGCCTTTCAGTCCTACGATTCTATGATATGGAATTCAGTGTGTTGGTTTTAACCTTATACATTTATAAATAGTTTGCTATCCAGTTCCCTGAAAGGCTGCCCCTCTCCTAATACATAATGCCTTAATTAAAATCAGCAGAGGTGTTGGAGCTCCCTTGATTAAATGAAGGGGCTGCTGTCAGGGAGATCATTGTCAGGGGTCCTGAGTTCTGGAATTTACTTCCCTTCTTCATCTACCTTAGCCTGGATTTATTAACGTCTTCCAATTGTTCCATACTGCATGTTGCATTTGTAAGATTTCTTCAGCAGTGTCATTTTGTCTGTCTACAAAAAATATCTGTTTCCTCAGGAAAAAGGCCTCCTTGGAAGGCTGGCAGTCCAGACAAGCCCACACACTCAGCTCTGATTTATAGCATACTCCAAAGAGGAAGGAGAGATGATATTATTATGATTAATTATTGTTATTATTTACTATTTGTACTGCAGTAGTACCCAAAGCAGCAACAGAAGTCCATTGCACTAGGATTTGTACAAACACCTAGTAAGAGCTAGTGCCTGTCCCAAAGAACTTACAGTCTAAGAAGATAAAAAACAGACGGAGGAAAAGGAAGTAGGATATGGCATATCAACAAAGTTGCCAGGGTGATGGTAGCAACATATCTTGTTAGTTCATTTAGAACAACTGCAAACAGTCCAGTTAGCATACTATGCCGACAACTTATTATTTTCTTGGTTAGCATACTTTAAATTCTTTTAATTGCATTCAGTGCCAAAACCTGAGCCCTCCGAGGCCTTTTCTACACTACCGTTTAAGTCGATGAAAGTTACGTTGCTCGTGCATATGAAAAGAATCACCCCTCCACCCCGAGTGACATAACTGACATTGACTTAATGCGGTGTCTACTCTGCGCTGTGTCAGCGGGAGACACTGTCCTGCCGACATAGCTTTTGCCTCTCATTGAGGTGGATTAAGTACATTGATGGGAAAGTGCTCTCTTGTCGATTTATCATGTCTTCATCAGACTGCTAAATTGATGCCGCTGCATTGATTCCAGCATCGCTGATTCAGCGCGGAAGTTGAGACAAGGCCTGAATTTATTGGCCAAAGCCCCACTGATTGCAGCAAGAGTGATCCTTTAAAAGTGTCTCACATATAATAATAGACTAGCAGATCAATTTACTGTAGTCCAAGGTAGAAATCTGCTTATTCTGGTACAGTTTATGCATTTCCTGAGTGCCCTCTGTCCCTGCTTATCACTAGTCTTGCCTACACTGCAATTAGACACCCGTGGCTGGTCTGTGCCGGCTGATTTGGGCTTGCAGGGCTCAGGCTGCAGGGCTGTTTAATTGCAGTGTAGACATTCGGGCTTGGGCTGCAGCTGAGCTGTGGGACCCTCCCACCTCACAGGGTCCTAGAACTTGGGCTCTAGCCCGAGCCTGGAAGTCTACAATAGAATTAAACAGCCCCTTAGCCCAAGCCCCTAGCCCACGTCAGCTGGCATAGGCCAGCTGCGGGTTTTTAATTGCAGTGTAGACATACGCTCTGACATACTACTAGAGCCTCTGTTTGCCTGTATTAGGAAGTACCTTAGAATCAATGGCATTAAAGGGGGGAAGGCTGAGCACAAAAATTACTGTAGGTTGGTGCTTTTTTATTTTTCCATCCAATAATGTCAGTCCCACAACTTCTTGTTTGAATTACAGCCTTTGGGCTCTTACGAAGTTACTTTCTGGGATAGTTAGATAGAATCTGGATTCATTGGCCTATATTCCTTCTTGGCCATTTCAGAGGTGGATGGGGGAGGGGAAGAGAGAGAACCAGGTGCCTCCTCTTGCACACCCCATGTAAGAATTAGGGACGATCACAGTTCCAGCACTTGGGAGCTGGCCGTGTGTGCCTGGAGGAGAAGGCTGTACTATCTAAAGCCTGGTGCAGCTCGCATACTGCTCCAGTGTACCAGGGACCTCAGGGAGAGACTGTTACTCCTTGAACTCTCCACTGGAACCCTGGGGTTTCACACCATTGGTTGTGGTTAAATGACACAATCTAGCGTTCTGTTAGACTGGGTTCTTCTGGATCTGAATAAATGCCAGGCCCTCACTGTCTTCCTAAGGGGTAATATACACATTATCCAAATGAATATATTGCCTAGACTGCTTTATGTGCTGAACTGGCTCCCAGTTTGATGCTCTTTGTAGGATAATGCTGCTTAGTAATGTTTCTTTGGAGGTAAAATATCTCTTGAAAAAATGTATTTGCATAAGAAAAATTTAGATTACCTTGCCCCAAAATATTGTACTGCATGAAATCAGAACTGCTCAGCTGTGTGCTACGGACCCTGAACATTACTGCTAGAGCTGGTCAGGAGTGACTTTTTGACAGAAAATGCCATTTCCACAAAATCAAATTTTTCATGGGAAAATGATATTCCAACTTTTCATCCCAATTTGGAATGAAAACAGAAGTAAAATATAATTTCCTGCAGGATAGAAATTATCTGCTACTTATAGGCTGTCATGATCCTCCTTCTGGTAATACATGCTGTATGGTGACATTTGAGAGACTTAGGCCACGTCTATACTTACCTTCCCGGTCGACGCGGTGAGTTCGACTTCTCGGAGTTCGAACTATCGCGTCTGATCTAGACGCGATAGTTCGAACTCTGGAAGCGCTAGTTCGAACTCCGGTACTCCACCACGGCAGGAGGAGTTGCCGGAGTCGACCCTGGAGCCGCGGAGTTCGCTTCCCCGCCGTCTGGACGGGTAAGTTTTCGAACTAGGGTAGTTCGAATTCAGCTACGTTATTCACGTAGCTGAATTCGCGTACCCTAGTTCGAATTAGGGGCTGTGTGTGGACCAGGGCTATGACCTCATAGATTCACTCTTTCATTATATGATGAACTGATATTATGGGGCAGCCTATATATCATAGAATATCAGGGTTGGAAGGGACCCCAGGAGGTCATCTAGTCCAACCCCCTGGAGGGCCAATCCCCAGACAGATTTTTTCCCCAGATCCCTAAATGGCCCCCTCAAGGATTGAACTCACAACCCTGGGTTTAGAAGGCCTAATGCTCAAACCACTGAGCTATTCCTTTCAATTTCAGAGCAAAGGGAAGTTGATGATATGGAGTGTACAAGAAAGAATGACTGTGTAAAGGGTTTCCAAATTGCATGCCCATGGTATTATTGCCCTTCTCTCATGGAGAGAGCTTCATACAATATCAGCTGCTATAACTAATTTTGGTGTTTTACCATATGTTAATTAGCTTATTTGGATTGGGCAACATTTGATAGTTGCTTCTGAGGGTCCCCTATTGATTATGTTTGTCAAAAGGAATGACTCCTCTTCAGACTATACTGAGACCAGTAAGGACCTACTCAGACTGAATGTCAAGTGCTCCTTTTCCAACCGCAAGTTCAGACTTATAACAAAGAAAAAAACTTTTAGTTATACTGGACCCCAGCCAGACTGCTCAGAATTTGCTTCAAAAAATATAGATGCCTGCTGGTGGAGTAGACAAACATCTGAGATCTCTTTAGTCCATATACTATGGAAATGCTCTGTGGTCTGAGGACGTGGGGACCATGTGTGCATCAAAATTAATCTTCCATTTCAGGTGACTAGTCCACCTTCACCTAGTTTAGTAGAATCCCAAAATGAAAGATGAAGTGGCAGTTTGTGATTTTTTTTTTATGCATCTGAGCTGAAGGCTGAAAAAGGAACATCAAAATTCACTCAAGTCCTGGCCTCTTGATCAGCTAGAATATCAGTGTCAGTATCCCACTCTACATCATTTAGGATTGCCCAATTGCTTTAGAAGACTTCTTTGGTAGCCCAATATTTATTCAAAGTTGGAAAGTGATAGCTCCAAGAATAGAAAGGTGCAACATAATGGGTGATATGGTAACTCTGGAGAGCTTTGCATATGGTATAAATGACTGGACAGACTCTATATGACTTAATTGAAATTCTCCACATTATGTTGCATATGTCTGATTATTAATGTTCTCCCTGTATAAACTTTGCTAAGTTTGTCCCATTTCACTTTCTGTTTTTTGTTCTTTATCTCTCATTTACTTTGGTCTGACTCAGGGTCTACACTTAAAAGTTTTACCAGCATAGCTAAGCCAGCAAAATTGTAGATGCAGTTGTACCAGGAAAAAAAAAGTCATTTTGCCAGTATATGGTATACGTTAATTGTTTGGTGGTATAAGCTACATCTCCACTAGGAGGATTCACTGATATAGCTATAGGCCTTATTCTGTTGTAGGAAAGAAACCCCCTCACTTAACATAACTGTATTTTATGCTTTATTTATTTTCACCTGAAGCAATAGAAACCTTTATCATAAATAAAAATTAGTTAATATAGTTATAGAACTATAGAATATTTGGTATACCCCCAATTTACAACAGCTACGTAGAGCCAACATATCACTCCTCTTCAAGCTCTCTGCCACCCAAGAACATTGCCGTTTCATACACACACTCCTACCTAACCACACAGTCCTTAAGAATGAGGCATGCTGTATTTTCATTCCATCCAGTTTATTCAAAGTCTGTGTCTGACACACCTGTTTTTTAGCTGCATAACTACCATAGGAAGAAAAGTTGCACAGCTGACCACCATGATCAACATGAAAATGATATCGCTTGTGTAGCAGCAAATAACTATCCTGTTCTCTACCCCTGCTGCCATCTTGTAATACATGTTAACATGTTGAATGTCACCTTCTACTCTGCAAGGTACTTCTTCATATTAATTGTCTCCTGTGGGATATGGAAGACCTCTATGACACAAAGCAGCTGAGCGTAAACTGATGAACTATAGGCATTTTGGAAGTCTAGCCAAACCACTGCAGTATTTTCTTTTCACAAATCCAACAACTGTAACTGTTCTAACAAGCTGTGATTCATTCTATGGACATGGCTGTGAATAGATAGGAATATCACTGACATGTTCCGGATAGAAACAGTTTTAGTTAGGGGTGAAGAAAGAGGGCATAAAGTACTCAGTGGTAGAAGATGACAGAACAAGGAGTAATGGTCTCAAGTTGCAGAGGGGGAGGTTTAGGTTGGATATTAGGAAAAACTTTTTCACTAGTAGGGTGGTGAAGAACTGGAATGGGTTACCTAGGGAGGTGGTGGAATCTCCTTCTTAGAGGTTTTTAAGGTCAGGCTTGACAAAGGCCTGGCTGGGATGATTTAGTTGGGTTTGGTCCTGCTTTGAGCAGGGGGTTGGACTAGATGACCTCCTGAGGTCCCTTCCAACCCTGAGATTCTATGATTCTATGATACCTGATTAATATGTCAAAGATTTCTTGGGTTTTGTCTTTATTTTTTGCACCATTATTTTAGTTCATAATAGTGAAAGGAGCCATCCTGTTGTTCAGATATTTTAAAGGGGAACATATAAGTAGTGAAAAAAAGACAGTTTAGGAGTGTCCTTTATATCTCTACATGTAAGACAAAATAAGCAAAATTATGGATTTTTAAAAACTTTAAAACAAAGTTCCTTAGTATTGCGACTTACTTTCTCTGTATACTATATACATGCTTGTTTGCTTTTTTCTGAATTTTGGGCCTGGTTGAGAAGTGACCTTCCATTCTGAACCAACCATTTTGCATTGCACAGATAATTGAGGGCATAATTTTGCACCAGAAATAATTTGTGGGCTCAACTGGTGTTATTTATATGTCTACTTACCTGATTAGTCCAACAAATCATGTAGTTAGATAACTTAATTGCAACTAATAGGGTTGCCAACCCTCCCAGTTTTGCCAGAATTCTCCCAGAATCAGGCCCTATCTCCCAGAGGCTACAGAAGCCAAACTGGGAGATTTTAGGCACTGAAAGTCTGGTGGCGCAGCAGGGATAAGACAGGCTCCCTGCCTGCCCTGACTCCGTGCAACTCACGGAAGCAGCCAGCATGTTCCTGTGGCCCCCGGGGGGGGCGGGCAGGGGGCTCCATGCACTGCCTCCACCCGCAGCACTGACTCCGCAGCTCCCATTGGCTGGGAACTGTGGCCAATGGGAGCTGCAGGGGCAGTGCTTGTGGGTGTGAGGAGCGCACGGAACCCCCTGCCCCCACACAGGGGTCCCAGGGATGTGCTGGCCACTTTCAGGAGCTGCGCAGAGCCAGGGCAGGCAGGGAGCCTGCCTTAGCCCCACTGCACCACCAACCGGGAGCCGCCTGAGGTAACCGCCGCCCCACTGGAGCCTGAACCCCGCACCACTCCTGCACCCCAACCCCCTACCCCAGCCCAGAGCCCCCTCCTGCATCCCTACCCCAGCCAGGAGCCCCGTCCTGCACCCAAACTCCTTCCCAGAACCTACAACCCTCACCACTCCCACACCCAATCCCCTGCCCCAGCCCTGAGCCCCCTTCAGCACCTAAACTCCCTCCAAGAGCTTTCACCCTGCACCCCACCATCCTGCCCCAGGCTCAACCCGGAGCCCCCTCCCACACTCCGAACCCCTTAACCCCACCCCAGAGCCCGCACCCCCTTCCACACCCCAGCCCCCTGCCCCCGCCCAGTGAAAGTGAGTGAGGGTGGGGGAGAGTGAGCAACAGAGGGACGGGGGATGGAGTGAGTGGGGCGGGGCCTCAGAGAAGGGGCGGGGCAGGGGCAGAGCCTCTGGGGGCGGGGCAAGGGTGTTTGGGTTTGTGTGATTAGACAATTGGCAACCCTAGCAACTGCAAAAGTAAAATTGCATCTGTGCTTATTTATACTTGCAAAATTCTGGATGCGAAAGAGGTAGGTTAAGGCCCCAGTCAAATTCAGATCCTGTAGGTGAAATTTAGTTTTTGTTAACATGAAAGACTAATACTATCAGATAGAAGCAAGCAAAGTGTGGAGTAGGCACTGTGCAAATCTTCCCCCTGAGCCCTGTCAAATCTTCCTTAATCCTGGCCTGCAATATACCTGCTGCTCTAGTTCTCAGCCTCTCTTGCAGACCCTGGCAGTTGTGACAAACTGTGCTATATTTTTGTGATGTAGATAGATATCTGCTAATGAGTATGATGAGACCATCAAACTCATTTTAAATTAGACTTAATCCAGGATTTGAAACCAGAGAACAAATTTAACACTCTCATAAAGTGATATAGCTACAGTGGTATTGCAGCTGCTAATTCCAGCAGTGAATTTGGCCCCTGGTCTCTAAATGAGATGGGTTAGTTTATTAATTCCCGGAGCCACCTTATCCTCTACAATCATGCTGTAAAATTAAAATGATAAACATATATACTGTATTTACTATGATTATCTGTGCCTCAGAATCATTTAGTAATGTATTTTTTATAGACGCAAGAGACATAGACACACTTAAGCTGTAATCTCTCTTATTTTAGAAGTTTTGTTGTTAAAACACATTATTTTGCCTAGTTTCCTTTAAAGATATTAAAAGTATCAAAAGAATAAAATTAATACCTTTTTGATTCTTTGCCATCTGTTTGTGCTCTGGCCACTACTACTTTAACAAATTGTTCAGTACTGCACTGAACTGAAGCTTTGATCCATATTTTTTTCATCAGTCAGGACTGAGAAGATATGCATAATATTAATATACTGTATTATGGTAAAAAGATTAAATATGCTTTTGTCCGCTGTTGCATGTATGGCTAAAAATCTGTATAATCACGAATGTATTTCCTGATGGTTATATTTGAGTTTTTTCTATGTAAATCCACACTTGCCTGTCCCAACCAGCATATAAGTATTTACAGGGCCAGTTTCTAGGCTATTTTGTAGTACAGTTCCATGTTATAGACAGATGTTGCCCATTTAACTAAAATGGAAAACATAGGTGATCCTTGTAGTTTTTTGTTACAAATCACATGGTGGATGAACTAAGCAACCACTGTGTGCTTTTGGTAGAATTATTTTGTTTATGAATCACACATACAGTCTGCCCTTGGAAAATTGATTGTCATATGCACTTGTACACTGTTGTGCCCTGTTCCTATAATCATTAGCTTCAGATGTGCTAATCCTGTGCCTTCAGTTCAAGGTTCTCAGTAACTCCCATCTCACTGCGATCCTCACTGTCCTGGCCAGATTACCCCCTTCCTTCTCTTTGCCATCACCTCATTTAGGTTATTCTGCCTCATTCTGGCCCATACTTTCTATTCAGTGTATACCAGGAGACCTCCCAAAAAGAGCTGAAATGGTGTTTTCTCTTCCCTCAGATATTTTCAAGAGTTCAATTTTTCTCCCTATTTTTAATTGGGAGGAAAAAGTAAAAATCTCAAAAATGTTCACAAAAGGAAAAGCTATTTATTTATTTATTTATTTTTGGTTAGGGTGAATTGACATGTTTTTTTTCTAAAATTTTGAAATATTTTGTTTTGATTTCAAACTTTTCTTGTCTAACCTTTTTTAGTCTACTTAGCTTAAATTTCTACACAAATTTGTTTCAAATCAGAAAACAGGATTTTTTTCATTTAGAAAATGTTGAAACAAAATGTTGCAACAATTTTAAAACTTTTTTTAACATATTTTTGAGTCTGGAGATTTGTCAAAATTGTCCCTGATTTGTCAAGAGTTTTGGTTTTGATGAACTGGCTTTTTTTTTTTCTTCAAAAAACTTTCAGTCGAAAAATTCCCAACCAGCTGTACTCCCAAGGTATCTCTTGTCAGAAAACATGTATGCAGTTTGTATTATTTCTGCATTGTGAAGCCTAACTTGTAAATATGACCCTTGCCACCAGAACACCTTTGTGAAGCTGTTTAAAAGTAGCAATTGTTAAAATGAGCCAGTGCTTACCAACAGGGAGTTGGACGCTCTCTACCTTGTCAGTAATTTCCCCACTGAGTTCCATTATCTCCTCTTTGTGGCCTTATTCTCTGTGATTGTTATCTGCTTCTATTTTGGCTCTTCATTCTAAAGTGGCTGGATTCCTTGTCAGTCACTTCAGTACCAGGGTCTCAGGGCAATACCGTGCAATCATCATCCCTAGTGGACAGAGCACTGGACTGGGACTCAGACCTGGGTTCTATTCCTGGTTCTGCCATTGGCCTGCTGCGTGACTATGGGCAACTCACTTCAACTCTGTGCCTTAGTTTCCCCATCTGTAAAATGGGGAGGATGATGCTGGCCTTCTCTGTATAGTGTTTGAGATCTATGGGTGAAAAGTGCTGTATAAAATCTTTTATTATTATTCCTCCAACTTGTTAAACTTCATTTCTGTAAAGAACAAAAGTTAAACATAAATAGGGTCAGTAATACTTTTACCTCTGACTCCTTTCCTTAGCTTAAACCATGATGGGGTCCTAGCTCTTTATTTTAACTCAGGTCTGTGTTTATTTCACATGAGGAATCCCATTGACATGAATGGCGCTTGATGAGGAAGGACCAACATTGGCAAAACTGGGTATGCTAAAATTAAGCATGTAAATTCAAGTGACCTGAAATTCAGAGATTCTGAGAATTCACAAATCCCATTGAGCAGGGTTTCAAAACAAGGTGCTGAAAATGCCCTCTAGTCTATACTTGTGCTTACGCTGTTGCTCACACTGGTGCAGATACACTGATGGCGGAAAGCAGGTATGAAATTTTGTAGGACAGATGCTCCTTAAGCTAAGTAAATAGCTTGGACTTTCTTCTCATTTACACAAAGGCACCTTTATGCCACTTTGACAGTGAAAAGGGGCCTTTAAGTGGGTGTATAGTTAAGCCCCTATACACTGCAGGGTGATGTAAAGAGGGCTTAACTCAAATGAAAATTTGGCCCATTGTATTTTAAAAAATACAAAAAAAAAAAGAATTGTAGGACAAAGCTGCAAAGAGTTTCTTTTCCAACTTGTAAATAAGAAAATATACTGTAGAAAAATAGCACTATTATGTTTATTTGGATCTATGCCTCATATTATATATTTTAATTGGTAAATGTTTCCTTATTCTCTAATGTCACTAGAATTCATGCACTCCACTCTATTTGCTTATCATAATCACAGTTCATGTGTCTTTAAGAGGATTTGTATTCTTTTAGCTTGAGATAAACATATTCAAGAGCCTGTGCTTAGCTGACATGCTCTCCTAAGCTAAAAACAAGACCAAAAAAATTCTTGCAAACATTTTGAGATTACAGAGTTATAATAAATTTCCAGCAGACATGAATGTTTATTCTCTTCTGAATTGTCTTTATATTTTTTTAAGATACTATTATTAGTTATGTAGACAATAGCCGCTTATCTTTTGAGAACAGGAGAATAAAGGGATTTACCACTCTGCTGAAAATCTGAACACTACAGTCATATTCATATCTATTTAATAATTTATTGAGAGCATGGCCAACACTATGAAATTTTCATGAAAGGGTATCAAGCAAACAACCTCACATAAACTTGAAAGGCTTAAAACACAGAGGTCAGTAACTTTGCACTACTGTTCCTGGGTTTACAGTAATTAAAAGTTAATCACAGTAATGATTGATTTTTTTCAAAGAAAAATCTCATTTTTTCATTTCATAGAATCATGGCAAAATTCAAATTTCAGACTCAAACTTAGTGTGATATTGGTATTTCCTGGGTGTACACACCACCATTACCAGCACAAGGTGGGATAGCTCAGTGGTTTGAGCATTGGATTGCTAAACCAGGGTTGTGAGCTCAGTCATTGAGGGGGGCACTTAGGGATCTGGGGCAAAATCAGTATGTGGTCCTGCTAGTGAAGATAGGGGGCTGGATTCAGTCACCTTTCAGGGTCCCTTCCAGTTCGATGAGATAGGTATATCTCCATATATAAATAAACTTTACACACTGAGACTAATTTGCAGTATAAGCATTTTTTGAATCTGTCTGACTGTAAAGCTGCAAGTGTTATCACTTCCAACAGATGTGTCTTGATTAGGGTATACAGTTGTTATATGCATGGATACAGCACCAAAATAAATTTGTTGGATTTCAGTACTGCTGTTTCTGCTGTTATTATTAAAGGTCTATTGGAGTGCCTGTTAGAAATTGTTGTTCAAGTATTTATGTGGCTGCCCAAAAATTCATTTTAGATTGAAAGCTGGCCAGGTTTCAGTACAGGAACATGTTTTTTAACAAAACAATTTGATTTAAAGTGGTTTAGCTGCCTTTAAATTTTAGGAGAAATAAAATAGAATTTTTCTGAGAGTTTTAGAACACATTATTTTCATTCTGCTAGTGTCCAATGTGAGCTTGTCACTTTGTGTAGTAAAATGAATGTATTAAAATGGTTGTAATACTGAGAATTTTAAAAACAGATAAAGTACCTAAACATTATGGGCCTGATCCATAGCTCCTTGAAGTCACTGATAATCTTTCCAATAACTTTATGGGCCTTTGGATAAGAGACTATATTATGTGGACAACTTGCTATGATTGGAAAAGTCTCTTTCTCAATAATCAGTTGATTTGAGATTGTACATTAGGTCACTTGGAGCTATAGTACAGGCTAATGTCTCGTAGCTGATGTCAATAATTCTCATTAATGGTGTCTGCTAAACTTCTGCTTGGGTATTTTGTCTTCCCTTGGTGGGGTTTAATAAGTGGTATAACTTTTTTTGTAATATACGACCAAAGTGGCTGATTTTAGTATTTTTTGCACTCTATAAAGACAAATAATCATTAAACTAATTATTATAGCAAGCAGTATTTCAGTGGTCACTGTTTTGGTTTCAGTATGCAATACAGTTAAATATTTCAATTTTGACGCTTGACAACATCTGCTAGTGGCCATTTGATTTCAGGGCAGCTATTGTTGGATATTTTTGTTGACTAAATTTTGTTTCATGCCCATAGTAATTTGTTTATTCCTCATGCTATTTATAATTTTCAGGGTTCAAAAAGCTGTCAAGGAACTACAAAATTGAGATCCAGACATTTCACAACATTCTGTGGAACTTTTCAAATACTAAGGAAATGACATTATTGTGTGTTGTTGTATATAATTTATTAAGCACTAATAATGTTCCTGGCACTGTACAGGACACAAAATAAAGGTTGCCCGTGCTCCTAAAGCCATTTACTCTGAATAAGATGTACACAGAGCATATATAAAAAGAACAAGAGTACTTGTGGCACCTTAGAGACACGGCTGCTACTCTGAAACAGAGCATATATAATGCACTGGAAGGCCTAGAGCAGTGGTTCTCAACCTGTTTATCATTGTGGGCTGCATATGTGGCCCACAAAGTGTTACCTGGGCTGCAGTTTGAGAACCATAGAACCATGTGGGGCCCAGGGCGGGGGACAGTCAGGACCCCAAACCCCGCCGCCACCCCAGACGCTGTTGTGCAGGGCCGGGCAGCAGCCAGGACCCTGGACCCGGCCCCTGCCCCTGGCATGCGGGGCCATGCAGCAGCCGAGACCCCGAGCCTGCTGTGCGGGGCCGTGCGGCAGCCGGCAGCCCAGAGCCTGCAGGCTTTAGCACACAGCTGGGCTGGGCTGTAGCTGTGTGCTAATTGGGCCGCATGCAGGGTGTGGGTTGAGAACCTCTTCCTAGAAGAAGGAAATTACTGGGGGGTTTTTGTTGCTTTTTTAACAAATTAATGCTATTTTTCATTTGCTTCTTATTGGCATCACAGAAATAGAGAGTCTTTGGAAGGTTTTGAACACTAAGGGGATATTGCCTTGGCAAACTGGAACAGGTAGGGAGGTTCCATATATAAGGAGGGTTGGGAAAAGGCCTGGATACATTTGTGGAAGAAATGAACAGGGAGGAGCCGTCGAGACAGGTAACAGTGGAGTGAAGGTGATACATGAAGGCCTAATCCAAAGCCCATCAGAGTCAATGGAAAGACTTGCACTTACTTCAGTTAGCTTTAGATCAGGAGAGATTTAGAATTAAGAATTTAAAGTCTGAAGTGTTCATGAAATTTGTTTTCTAGACAAAGCTTACCAGTCATGTTACTACTGTGCCTGCCTTCAGTCTGGACATTTTTTTCCATACTAACAATGCTGCAATATTTTTTCCTCTGCTTTTTCTTCATCACACTGGGGAGAATACTTACCCAGTATGACTAAGCCTCCTCCTATGTTTATTGCTTTTATTTTTGTTGGATGGGTTAGAGGGTTGTGATTCAGACTATCCTTAGGAAGGGTCTAGAATTCATATTTGAAATTGATGCATCATGATGGGTTCCTATGTTTTTGGTTTCTCCTGAAAGCAAAATCATTTCTATATGCAGTCAGGTTTAGTTTGCTGTTAGCATATGTGCCACTATTTGTTTTTAAATAACTTTTTCTACAAATGTGGTACTGACTGCAAACTAAATTTATAGGGCATCTGGGATTCTTCTAACTGCACACACATCACTTTAATTATAAATATTTAAATATCATTTTTATTTGCAGTATTCACACATGCCTTTAAAACAGAGGTTCTCAAACCAGGGGGCAGGCCCCCCTGGGAGGGCACGGAATATTTTTGGGGTGTGTGTGTGAGAAGCTTTAGGGAAAAAAAACATACTGCACACATTTTACCCACAGCAATGAGTAAGTAGCAAAGCTAATTCCTCCAGATGTATCAGGTCCTCAGATGGCGCTGTGCATTTGACTCTAGATGGCACTGTGCATTTTGATGGATTTCTGTTAAGCTTGCATAGCATTATACAAAGTCGTTGCTATCTGTACGTTAATCCGTTTGCTATGATGTGGTGTGCACATTTAATTGTAAGCATAGACCACACTTGCCATCTTGCTTTTGCCCTTATTGCAATGAATCGTTGGCTCTGCTTGAATCAATGCCTTACTGTTTTTAATATTTTAGAGAGAGTTGCATGTTGATTATTTTTTGCATTGGTATGTGTTCGGGTGGGGTGGGGTGTGAACTACTACAGACACAAAGAAGGGGTCTTAATCAGGAAGAGAGTCTAAAAGGTGGCTGCCCTAGTTCTAAGACAAAGATGTGCCGTCTCTCAGTAAGAGGTTTCAGTTCTGAAGAGATCGCCTCTGTTATGCCAAACATATTTTCTACTTGCTCCGTGGTATATGGATGTACAGTTCCAGTACTAAGGCTATGTGACTGGATAAACAGTGTATAAGTCTTCAAGGACTATTGCCTTGATTAATTCATACTTGAATCCAGTAAGATTTCAGCTTACGTTGTTTTATATGTCAAAGCCTTGTCTCTGCATATCGTCCCTTTTAGTGCCTCAGAGGTTTGAGAAACAATTCTGCCAGTCTGGGTCTCTTTTATATCCAAAACAGTAGTGAAATTCAGTAAAATCTTCATATATTTCAATTTGGCTAGTGAAGTTATCTCATTCTGCACACATACACCGCCCCACCAACGTGAATGTTTCTTTGTGCTACACTACAAGGTTGTCAAGTGTCATTCATTTTGCATTACATGCACTTGGCAGCTCTGGCACAGTTTTTTTGCAGTACAGCTGGATTCAAACACATCCAGCCAGGCAGCAGGCAAAAGCTCCTCCTCCTGGAGACCACTGTGGTGCCCAGCTAGCATGAAGCCCTGGGGCAAAGGAAGCAGCAGTAGCAACAGGCAAGGACAGGAAGCAGAATGGAGAAGAGGTGAAGGGGAGAGAATAAGGCAAGGTCTGAAATGCCATGGGATTGGTGTGGGATGGGGGCAGAATGGAGGAGGCTGCCACATCCCCGTCATGTGGGCAGGGATGAGGAACAGACGGGGTCCTGAGTCTGCACTGCGCTAAGCTGGTATGGTGGGGGAAGAATCTTGTTGACCAAGGGCTGTTGTAAATGAGTTCTCTCTGGGAACAAGGGGGAAATCAGTGAACTGTGACTCTCACAGTCACAGTTCATTATCTGATCTCTGCCTCGACCACAGCAGATTGTAATGTTACAATCTAGTCCATAAGAAGTATCCAAGATGAGCTTGATCCTGTGGAATGCTGAATAAGGGTGCTCAAATAATTTGTTGCAGTTCTAGAGGTCAGTGATTCCTGGTAGCTGCTTCTGAAAATCTATTGATTTCAGTGACAGCGAATAGAATGATTTTTCAGAAAATCATTGGACCCAAAGGGTATCTCAGGCTGCAAAAACAAAACAAAACAAAACCACCACCACCACAACAGTGAGTCTCAGGACTTGGGTCAACTGACTTGGGCTCATGTTATGGGGCTAAAAATAGCAGTGTAGACAGAGCTCGGGATCTGAAACCCGGTGAGGAGGATGGGTCTCACGGCCCAGGCTCTGCTATTTTTAGCCCCAAAGCACAAGCCTGAGTGAGTTGATCCAGGTTCTAAGACTTGCTGCTATGTGTTTTTGTAGTGCAGACACCCAAAGTCATCTCTGTCTTTTGCCTTCAATGTCTAGATTCACTGACTCAGCAATATGTTGAATATTACCCAATATACAGCTCTTTAAACAATCAGCTCTTTAAAGAAGAATTAAAGGCATGCCTTATCTTTTTCCTTAATAAAATATTGGAAATACAGATGAAGCATAGCTCCAGTACTACAATGATGAGTGCCTTAGAAATGCCTATGAGTAAATACAATTTGAAAATCTGATCTATCTGTTGTGTGATACTATTACATCCAGATGCAGTCTGCTTTCAGGCAGCTTCTTGGCCATCTGATTGTCCCTTGAGATACAACAGTTGTAAGCATTGCTTGAGCTTTCTAGCTCTTAATCCCAAAGGAGACACCAAATTTAGGTCTGATTCCATAAAGGTCTGATTCCATAAAGCCCAATCATGAGAAGTCATCTTCTAAGCATCTCCTGAGAGAAGCTGTCAAAAACCCTCTGCTTCCCATGAAATGTACTCAGCAGCTCTCTAAGGATGTCCAGCATCTTGCAGGATCAGACCTATATGTATACATTTTATTATTTAGTTGATGTTTATTACATGTTTTGAAGATGTAGAGCTCTGCTTAAATGCTGACCTTTAGTGTTTGTTTCCTGGACATTCAGACTGCAGGACTCCTTATCAGAAATTTGAACGAATATATTGTATTTGTTATAATCCTGTGGAAAAATGGTATGTGACCATGTAATTCTGGCATTTTTTACCTCTTCAGATGCTTGACCGTACAACCTTAATGTTTGTCTAACATCGTTTTTTGTGTATAATTTCCTAGGTTTAAAAAAAAAAAGCAAACTGAAAAAACAAATTCAATTGTGTGGGATCATATTGATACTCATGTGGGTCATCGGCAAGGTTGGAACTTTTATATCCACAACACAGATCTCTGGCTTTTGAGCTAATAGAGTAACTGTTTGCTATAGTAGGTTGTCTTCCTCTACATGGACTGACACTAGCAGGGGATGAGGTACATGCTTTGCCAGTGGGTTTCATGGCTATTTGCTGACAGTAGAGGAATTGGGGAAACTCAGGGATCTTGGGCTAAATGGTTAAAATTTGGCAAAGTTATAAGCAACTGAATTCTGCATCTTTGGGAAGTGTAGGGCAACCTTAATAATTAGCAATTCTACCACTCCTATCTATAATCCTAGCAAACACTATTGCCCTTCTCCAGGATAACTGGGTCAGAGTCATAGGTGCCAACTCTGTGGGTCTTCCAACCCACGGAAAAAAATTAGTGGGTGCTTAGCACCCACCGGCCACCAGCTCCCCACCTCCCCCCAGCACATCCTGTTCGCCTGCAGCCCCACCGATCAACTCTTCCCTCTCCCTCCGAGTGCCTCCTGCCCACTGCGATCAGCTGTTCCGTGTCGTGAAGGAGGCTCTGGGGGCAGGGGGAGGAGCAGGGACAGGGTATGCTCAGGGGAGGGGATGGAACTGGGCAGGAAAAGGCAGGGTGCGGGGAGGAGTGGAGGCGGGAAGAGATGGGGTGGGGACTTAGGAGAAGGGGTGGGGTTGGGGTTGGGGTGGGGCCTGGGTCAGAGTGGGGAAGAAGAGGCGAGGCGGGAGTGAGGGCTTGGGAGAAGGGGGCAGGTGGGTGGAGGAGTTGAGCATCCCCGAGGCCTGGAGGAAGCTGGCGCCTGGTCAGATTCTCAGGGAAAGATATCCTGATCTCAGTCTGTCACTCCTTTTTTGGTCACTAGGCTATCTGAGGGTAGCTGGGGGTTTCCTGTGTGGAGCTATGACTGTTTGCCTATGAGCTTCCTTCTTCCAATGACTTTCTCACATGACTCTCCACATTGCCCTGGTGATCTCTGTGTGTGAAGAGGGAATCAAACCAGCTTCCCCCTCTAGCCCCTGCTGACCTCTGTTTCCCTTCTAGGCAGACTGCCAGCGGCTTTTGGCAGCCTGTCTGCATTCTCAGTGGCAGCATGTGGTGGCATCCTGCCACTCAACTGGATTGGTGCCTGCAGCACAGTTCTTGGAGGCAGCCCAGTGGGTCCCAATTCCCCAGCTGCTGATCCATGGCTCCTCACAGTAATATGGCCAGGGAAGTGCGAGGTACATTTCTTGCTCCCCTGGTTATCCTATGAGGAAGATGTGTTGGGGTTTTTTTTGTTTTTTTGGCGGGGGGGGGGATACAGTTGAGAGTGAAGTGATTTCCTACACTCTTTGCTAGGTACTCACAATCTCTCTCATGCCGCTGTCTCACAAAACAGCTGCAGCAGAGAGACAGCCACCCCTTGCAGGGCTGAGGCCACTCCCTACCCCTAGGTAGGCTTTGGTCTAGGCCAGGGGTAGTCAATTATTTTTTGTCAAGGTCCAAATTTCTTGGTCACGATATGATCAAGGTCCAGACTTCAGAGACAATAATAATACTACCTCCCCCCAAACAGTAATGATAATAATAAGTAAATAAAATATTTTGGGGGTCTGTTTAAAAAATGTCTGATGGTTCAAATTTGGCTTGCGGTCTTCCTATTGACTACCCCTGGCCTAGGCTTTAATACCCACTCCACCCTCCTCAAGGCTGCAAATACATGCTGTTGCCTGTTTAACAAGAAAGCCACTATATGGGCTGAAACAAATGACTGCCAAATGATTATTTTGCTGCTGTTCTGGAGCACAGAAGGAAAAATAACGTGTAATAACAAGTCCCTGTCCCTGATATAAAATCATAATCCTATACTTTGGGCTGTATGTTAGCATAGCTTTCATCTTCATGATTGTTAGTACTAATATGTAATACAACATACCTTCTTTCATTTGAGATAAACTGTTTGATGTCTTCCCCATAAGTCCTAAAAGAATGTCACTCTTCTTTTTTTTTTGTGATTCACACCTTCTGAGAATGCCACTCTTCTTTTTTTCTCTTACAGAACTAATTCTGAAATTATTCTACAATGTATTACAAATGTATAACAACAATTTAGTGCTCCATTAAAAAGTGCTTCAAGGCAATCTGCAGTTTCCCACGGGCTTAATGGGGAAACCATACTGTGTTGGATACTATTCAGCAATGAAAATTGATCCATTACATGTACATGTAAATTGGGGATTGGTGATCACACAAATATGTCCAAAACCAAATACGGGCATTGTAAAATATCCCTTCTGTCCCAGAGAGAGTGATCACCATTTATTCAAGAAAGAATAAGGCTACCCCACAGCGAAACAAAATGGCAGCAGAGAACTGGCCCAGTGCCCTTACTTGATCAATGCTTTTCACCCACTGTTTTTTCTAGTCTTCAAAAATAAATCTTAAGCATAATTTAGAGCATACATTTTCCTTTTTCCAGACTAAAAAGTACCAAGGAAAGAATAAACCCTGCAAAATTCACTACTTCAACATCAGTTGTAGGGAGCATTCATTGTTTTATTTTATTTTATTTCATTTTATTTTCAAAATAATTATTTTATTTTATTGAAGTCTTGTCGCCTTTGTGGTCTGCTTCTCATTTGTTTTTGATTGTTTGTTTGACATGTATGTTATGACGGGATGCTTTCCAAAATGGAGATTAGGATTCTGAACCTGCTCTCTTTGCTCAGATGAAACTCCTTTTAAACTTCATGGGAGTTTTTCTTTGTCCTGGAATTATTCATTGTACTATTGAATATTAGAATAAATACTATAGATAATTTAAATGTAAATTACTGAGGAGTAAATTAAACACACTGGATGTTAATCCTCTAGTTCAGGCCCGCACAACTCGTAAAGCGGCGAGGGCCACATTCCTCCAAAGAAAACAGCCGAGGGCCGAAACCTCCTGGCCCCGCAGAAACACCCCGCCCCAGGGCCGTCCAGCCCTGCAGAAATAAACCCTCCTTCCCCAGTGCTGCCCCACCAAAACAGCTGTGGGCCAAAAAGGAAGGTTGGGGGTGGGGAGGTGATACTTTATTTTAAATCAACCGGGGGCTCCCAGCTGAAGAGGTGGCTGGGAGCCCTCAGGGTCAAATTAAAGGGCTCAGGGCTCCGGCGGCTGGGGGAACCCGGCAGGGCCGATTCTAGGTGTTTTGCTGCCCCAAGCAAAAAAAAATTTGTCTGCCCCCCGTCCCAGCCCTGGGCTCCCCCCGTACCCCCCTGCTGCCCCAGTCCTGGGCTCTCCCCCCACTGACCCACACCCCCTGCCGCCCCAGCGCTGGGCTTCCCCCTTTCCTCCCCACCAGTGCCCTCCCCACACCCTGCTGCTGCCCCAGCCCTGGGCTCCCCTCCACCAGTGCCTCCCCGCCACACACACCTCCTGCCTCCCCAGCCCTGGGTCACTGGTAACGCTCCCAGGGCGGGTCATTCAGCAGGAATTTTGGATGTGCACAAAACACAGACAGGATTGGTTCCCATATGGTTACAGAGGTGCAGTAAAGTGGAACAATTTTCAGCTTGTGTGATTGGAAGATATCTGGATGCATATTATAAGACTGTCCTCCATAAATGAGGAAAAGTTGAGGTGCCTTTATTATTCTTTTGTTCCACTCTTTCTTTCTATGGGGAATTTGCCAATGCAATATCACTGTCTTCCTGAAACAAACAAAAAGGCAATGGCTGTTGAAAATAGCAATTCCAGTGCTAATAAGCATTTCTTGCTCAATTTTATCCTGCTTTTTCTACGGCAAGTTACAGTGGATCAGTATATTTGATTTGGGAGAAATGAAGTAACAGCTGCCCAAACTGAGCTTGAGCACTCCTGAATTTTGAGGTGTTCAAATCTGGAAGGCAGGTGCTGGGGTGGGGGGGCCTGTGGGCTCCACGGGGGAGCATGGCAGCAATGTATCTGGAGCTGCATGGAGCCAGACACGCTGGCCTGAGTGGCACGGTAAGGGGTCTGGGGGTTGGAGAAGGGGTAGGGAGTTCCAGGGGGCAGTCAAGGGACAGGGAGCAGGGGTGGTTGGATGGGGCAGAGGTTCAGGGGGCAGTCAGGGGACAGGCAGCAGTAGGATAGGCATGGGAGTCCCAGGGGTTTATCAGGGGACAGGTAGGGGGTGGGGACCTGGGGGAAAGTTGGGGGGGGTCTCAGGAGGGGGCAGTTGGGGACAAGGAGCAGCAGCATTTAGATGGGGGTGAGGTTCTGGGTGGCAGTTAGGGGCAAGATTCCCAGGAGAGCGGTATCAGGGGACAAGGACCAGCGGTGTTAGATAGGGGGGTAGGGGTCCTGAAGGGCAGCTGGGGCAGAGGTCTGGGGAGGGAGCAAACAGCGGCCGCATGCCGGGATTCAAACGGCTCTGGGCTGCCCGCAGCCGCGGGGAGCCCTGAGCCCTTAAAATCCCAGGCGCGGCTGAGAATCTCTGCGGGCAGCCCAGAGCCCTTTGATTCCCAGCCGCAGCTGGGATTTAAAGGGCTCTGGGGCTCCCCGCTGCTGCGGGCAGCCCAGAGCCTTTTGATTCCTGGCCGCTGCTGGGATTTAAAAGGCTCTGGGCTCCCTGCCACTGCGGGCAACCCAGAGCCCTTTAAATCTCAGCTGCGGCTGGGAGTCAGAGGGCTCCGGACTATCCGCAGAGGCGGGGAGCCCAGAGCCCTTTGAATCTCAGCCGCGGACAGGAGTCAGAGGGCTCTGGGCTATCCGCCGCAGCGGGCAGCCCAGAGCCCTCTGATTCCCGGCCGCGGCTGAGATTCAAAGGGCTCTGGGCTCCCGCCGCTGCAGGCAGCCCAGAGCCTTTTGATTCACAGCCGCGGTTGGGATTTAAAGGGCTCTGGGCTATCCACAGCGGCGGACAGCCCAGAGCCCTCTGACTCCCGGCCGCGGCTGAGATTCAAAGGGCTCTGGACTCCCCGCGGTTGCCGGCAGCCCAGAGCTCTTTGCTTCCTGGACGCGGCTGGGATTCAAAGGGCTCTGAGCTGCCCGCAGAGCGCCGTGTGCGGGGGATTTAGAATCCCCTCGCTGGCTGCACAGTGAGGCTCTGCGGGCCGCATGCGGCCCGCGGGCCGCGTGTTGTGCAGGCCTGCTCTAGTTAAAAACCAAAACAACCCCTTCTCCCTGTTATTTTTACAGGTCCTATTACTATACAATACTACTACCCCACTCAAAAAAAATTGAATTAATGTGTCCCACAGATTAACCACTGAATGACTGGTGATGGTACAGCCAGAACAACAGACTAGTCCTGCTGCTGAATGTACTAGGAATGTCCTAACATGGCACTGATTTAAATGGTAACTGGACAGAACCCTGAACCAACACCTCACTGCTTCAGTTACTGAGTTAGCCCCAGCACATGACATTTCTAGCAGGAGTAAGAGAGGAATACAGTGGGGGTGGAGAGTATGTTTGCCCTATGTGGCCAGATATTTAGAACCAAAAAATGTTTGGAGGACAAGGGAGTCTGAACTGATCAGAGATTACATTCCATTGTTGAGCTCTGTGGATGAAAGAGTGGAAGAGAACCTGTAATTGTTACTAAGGTCTCTATCGTGCAAAAAGTTGTGTGGGACACCAATCAACTCAATGGAACTCTTCACTGTTGCAAAGGTCTGCCTGTGTGAATCTCTTTGCAGGGTCTGGGCCTTTGATAGCCTCTAAGAAATTGCTGGTCTTTGTTCTTTATACACAGCTATAGGTGTGCAACATGGTTTACTGACACTTTAGAAAAAAAAGGATTTTACAAAGTAGGTTACAAACAAACAAAAACACCAAGATAGGAGAGGGTATTAGACAGGGAGAATGGAAATTTACCTGATATATAGTTTAGTTGCTTGCTTTAGTTTTTGTGCTTTATGTTAGTTCCATTTTTAAAAATATATAGCTGTTTGGACAAGTGTTCGAAACTGTCAGAAGAAATGGGTTTTGACAATAGATTTTAGAGGGGCAAAGGAGGTTGCATGGCATTACGGGATCAGTGAGGTCATTCCAGGCATAGAGGATATCGCTGTGTATATTGCATTTACATAATAGAACAAAACTTATCACTTAACAGTTCTGGCCTTTTTAGGATAAAACATTCAAGCAGATTGTACATAGGGTTTTCTGTTTAAACTGATAACATCTGATAAGACATCGAAGCAAAAAGCTGAGGATGAATGTTTATGGAATAAACTGCAAAATTTGTGAATTGTTGGCATTTTTTCAGTGTTCAATGCCTTCCTAAATAATGTGCATTTTGACCTGAAAATTGCAAATGTCAAGAAAACCGGGACAGTGGTTTAACTGATCTAGCTAAGAATATCTTTTAAAAGTATCCAGTGGATTATTTTAATACACTTGGTCTGTAATGACCTATGTGCGCATATGACTTAACTGCTTAATACACTAAAGTTGAGCTCAGTATTACTATTGTCATGTAGCACACATTTGAAATCCAGAAAGAGTGATACTATAAACCTTAATTATTTTATTGCTTATGTCATTTATTCTGTGGTCTTGACAGCCAGTTTTCAGTTTTGCCTTCTAGGAAAAGGAGCTTATCGGATAGAGATGAGTGACCTTTCTGATGTTAATTTCAAATCCTGGTGCTGTAATTCTCAATTGTGTCCATTTCATGCAACAGATTATTACTGATAAATGATTTATGATTGATTTAGGAGTAAAAAAGTAACAAACACCAATTGTTCTATTCTAAATACAGTCTCTTTGCTAAAAATAAACCCTGAAAAATATTAAAAATAAATTTCAAAATAGGAACCCTGATTAGATATTGAGCAATGATGTTTGTGAAATTTACATTTGCAAACCAATTTACAGTCACTAAATCATTTTATATGTTGTGAGAGTATTACTTCAGGACAGTTGCTTACACAGAACCGAAGTTCATTATTTGAGCTCCAAGAGTCTGCTACTCTTATTTATTCAGAGTTGCTCTACTCCATGAGAAGAACCACTGTGTGTGTGTGTGTGTGTGTAGCAAAGTTTTTAGTCAATGAAGTAAGGATGGCAGAATCTTGCCCATAGAATGAGTACAGAACTCAGCACACAGTTGAGTGGTCCTTACAGAATTTTTATATCTTTCATTTCAGTGACTATTTCAACAAGTACATTCTTCGATGGCTTACTGGTAACGGGACTCTATACATCTACCAGCGTTCAGGCTTCACAAAGCATTGGTGGCCCGAGTACTTTTGGATTTGGTAAGTCTATTGTGATTAACAAACCTAGATGTGTATTTGTTCTAATTCAAAATATTCTGCAACTCAAGATAACAAATACTTAGTTTTGTAGAGAAATTAAGGTGAACGCAATTATTTAAATAAATTGATTTTATATTGCATGCTGGGACCTGATCCCAAACCTATAGGAGTCAATAACTTCCACGAGCTTTGGATCAGCTCCTTAAACAGTTTAAAAAAAAAAGGGGGGGGGAACCAATCAGAAAGTTTCCATCCCAAAGACATGCCTCGGATGCACAGAATTGCATGCATTCCAGAGAGAGAACCAGTTCCCACAAGAAGACCCTGATTCTCTCACACACTTGATACTACAAGAGTGATCACCTTTCCCTTACTGGAAAGTTTACCGGATGTTCCTTACCTCTGGAAATATTCAGCTGCTCTAGAGAGGAAATGGTCTCTCCTCTGCTGTCACTGTTTTCACAAACAGACACACGCACATACACAAACAAGTGATACATAGCAATATGATACATACAAAGCAAAAACTTGAACCTTAGGAAATGATAGATGGGTTGCCCATGCAACCTTAACTTGGCATTCATGTGCATCCAATCTGTGCACTGAATGAAGCCTAGATCCTGTTGGAAAAAATCATATGTGATCATGTAATTAAAGACTATACCATAGTGCCCATGTACAGTGGGACAAAATTAAAATTGCATGGGAAGCATGAAGCTAGCATTTTTTAATATTTGAGTGCTTGACTCTGCAACCTAAATAACATTCTTTTAATGTAGCTTTTTATGTAATTTTCTAGGATTTTGTTAAGGGGAAAATTTAGATCAAACTTTTCTTTGCAATTGTAAAAAGGTTTCTCCATTGTATATCATCTGTAGAGTTTGAACTCTGAGTCGTCAGCATTGTAGCACAGACTTTTCCCACTTGAGACATAGGACTAATTATGTTAGCTGGTGCTGGCAGATTAGGCTGCTACCCCAGGCAGGAGAAAACCAGACTCTGGCACCATGTGCTACATCCATTGGGGAGTCATCTAGGGGATTATCCTGGACTGGCTCTTTTTCCCTTGCACCCCACCTGCCAGATGTGGGGGACTCATGCCTCCAGGGTGGGCATGACCATGTTTGGGTCCAGGGGAGGTGGTTATGAAGGAAACAATACTTTTCCCTTCCCCCACCATGAGTTGTAAGAGCGCCTGCCCTATTAGGTGCCCCCCAGAGTTGGGGCCATACGTTAGGACCAGGAGATTGCTTGGGGGAGCCCAGCTCTTTCCCTGCTTCATTCTCCCCCAGCTGCTCTAGGTTCTCCCATTGCTGCCGCAGTTTTGGAAGCAGCATGGACCCAGTGTTAGAATTTTTGTGGTCAGTTACTATTTTGTCATGCTACCTGAGGAAGGCAAGTGAAAAAAGGGAAATGGTGATATTTTTAACTGTTTTTATCTCAACAAGTTTTCAGGAGAACTTCATGAGCCAAAGAAAAGGCATTTTTTTACCTGGAGGATGTTCTTATGGGTGAATTTTAAAGGCCTGCTGCAAACTATGGAGGTCTGAGAGTTCTTCAAAGAAAAGGTTGCAAGAGTTGTTTGTAATGGAAAGTGTTAGGCAACCTGAAGAGAAAAGTCACTAATAGCTGCCCCATTCATATAAAAATAATTTACTTACACACCCACATACCCCAAAATGTGTTCTGAATAAAAACAGTTTTTAGTGATTGTTATTGTGTCCATGATAATACAAAAGAGACAGGACCGAGTTGTTGTGAATAAAAAGGTGATTCTGTAGCCAGGCCGTTGATACAGCTAGGTGGCCCTCTAGTTATCCATAGCTCTGTAGCTCAAATATTAATTAAACACACTGCCTGCTTCTAATCAACACATAGGTTTCCCGTAAGTCCTGGCCTGGAAGGGACTGGTGATTACACTACAAATGTGAGGGATAACTGTGAAAAGTGAGAAGTTTTCACATATACTTCAGATATGTTTATCTAAGGTGGATGCTTCTATTACTGCTGGAGCAATTCTACTTGCTGAAAGAATCATATGAACTGAAAGAGAAGCCTCAGCAGAGTAACTGAAGGAAAACAGTCATTTCTATATGGTATAATTTGCAGTATAACTGGAAGCATTTAATTCATAAAGAAACAGATTGGAAAACCAACTCTGCTGAGCAATAATGTCAACCACTTTTTCCAATGACTGCACAATAGCCTTCTATTTAAACCAAAACTCCATTCAATATATATTATATAACGATTGATTATTTTTGTCCAGAGTTTTAGTAAAAGATTGAGGACGATTTTCAAATGTTCTGAGGGTTTTATCATTGAATTCATTGGTAAAAGTTAGGCCAATGGTAGAAGTAGGCCAATGGTAGAAGTAGGCCAATGCAGAGCACTTTTGAAAATCCCACCCTAAGTGCATATGAATAATTTGCAGCCACCTGTTTTTGCAGTTCATCTTTTGGAAGCATCTTCTGCATTAATATAAATTAGATTCTATAAGGAGACTAGGTGAAAATTACAAAGATGTCATATGCAGAATTGGGAGAAACCCACTTTTGCATGATTTCATCTCCTGCTGCCAAAATTTTTCACAATACACGTACTTTACCTTTGTTTCTTTGTCTGTTTTACCACTTTTATAAACGGCAAGTAATACATAAACTCTTGACATTTGGTTAAGACTTGGTGATTTTTAAAAAAAAATAAGCACACTTACTTATTCTCAGATAACAGATGTCTCTGCAGTCATTAACTCCAAAAGAACATTTTGTACAAAATAGAATGGACATGTTTGGTACTATGATGATTTGTGACCTTTAACTTTATCTGTTCATTGAGATGTAGCTGTTGCATCCAATCTTCTACTTATCTTGACGGTCTTTTACTGACACGGTTTCTCTGTAACACTTAACTTTATTATGACCCTTGCTTCTGAAAACAAATAATTGGGGCTAAATTTCCTACAACAGATGTGAAAGCAGTGCCTGCAGTATAAATATATCTCTGATCCGCTAAATGGGTAATTATGCTGCAGCATATCTGAATGAGAGGAAAAATACACATTTTGCATTTGCACTAACTTGTTTGTATGTTTCTGTACATTTTATAGCTAAACTGTAAACACCTTGTTTATAAGAATCTTAAATAATGAGGAGGATGTAACACTCTCTGTTACAATGCACATTATTAACATTACTCTTATAACTTCTTTGTAACTTTCATATAGCAAACATACATAGTAGGTTATTAAAAGCAGCAAAGAGTCCTGTGGCACCTTATAGACTAACAGACGTATTGGAGCATGAGCTTTCGTGGGTGAATACCCACTTCGTCGGATGCATGTGACGAAAGCTCATGCTCCAATACGTCTGTTAGTCTATAAGGTGCCACAGGACTCTTTGCTGCTTTTACAGATCCAGACTAACATGGCTACCCCTCTGATAGTAGAATGATAAGTATTATCATTCTTAAACAAAATCATTGAGCCTATGACTTATCTGTTTCACCTCCAAAACATAAAATAATCCAGTTTTAAAAAAGGTTTTAATACCAAGTATTGGTTCATTAATATTCACTGATGGTACCTACCAAACAGCACCATTTTCACCCATCCCAACTCCGCTTAGCTTATGTGTCTTCTTGCTCTGCATAAGAACCATCCAGAGGGAAGCAAAATGCATATATTGCAGGTACTTCCTATGGTGCCTGAGACAGCATGGGAATCATGTACCAAACTCATCAACAGCATGTGAGTCACTGGAATCTATGTTTGCTGGAAGAAGAAGAAAAGGAGCTTCCCCCATCAGTAGTGATACCCAGAAAGGGTAGGATGGAGTGAAAGAGAAAGGAAACAACCTTTCCTTTCAATGGGGAAGGAACATGGCCCCTCCCTCTCAGGGTGCAGAAAGGAAGGGATGGAGGTGAAGAACAATTTCATTGTTTAGAAGAATTGCAGAGATGAAACTATTGCAAATTGAAGTTAGGGCATAACTAATTTGTATGATGGCTCTTCAGCTCTTGGAGGTTGAGTACCATTGTTGTATAGTATTTTTATACATCCAGATCCATGGTGTAGATGAGTTACCTTCATATTTGATTTAAAAACTGTAAATGATAGGAATTGTACAGGGTTTATGTACATATCTCAGATTTCTAGAATGGCCAATTTACTGTAAGAGTATAATCTTTCAGTATGAAATGTTAAGTAGTTTACATCAAATATCAAAGAATATTAATAATTTCCTAACAATTCACAAAAGTAAACAGTAAATATTATGTTTAACTAGGTCTAACTAAGAATGATGGTTAAGTAAGATATTTAATACCATCTAAGCAGGATTGGTCATTTACAAAAAGGCAAATATATTTTTCCCTAAGTTTCTCCATTGGCATTATCATCCATAAAAGGTGTGTGTTATGATGTGCTCCTCACTGTGCCTAGTATTTATAGAACATACACAACAAAACAAAACATAATCTCTTCTTTATTTGTCAGATATCATTTTCTAAATCTAACTCTTTAAGTGTTAACATATTATTGGAATAGTAGATAAAAAGACTCAACAACAAGACTCTCTAAAATGTGTGCACGCCTGACCAAAAAGATCTCAAAGCCTAAAGGCCAGAAAAAAATTAAAGCAGAAGTTATGCAAAATCAGTCATGCATAGTTTGAAATATCTCATTTTTCTTGTCGATATGAATACTGAAACACGATGCCCTGAGGAAGTCTACTCTTTAATTATGAATATCCCTTTATGCGTTGCAGAAAAAATGTTTCCATCTCTGACCTGTCTTTTGAGCTGCAGCTTAACCATGCAAACTGTAGGGCTCATTTTTTATCTGAGCAGCGTTGTTTAAATGGCATTTTAGATAAAATCTCATTTAATTTTTAATTGCTATTTTTCTTTGCTTGCTCGTAAGTTTAAGTATAAATTCAAGAAAATCATTTGGATGATCACTAAGACCTGATGCTATTGTGCTCTCTCCTAACACTGGCAGTAAAAAAGAACCATGAGAGCAATGGTGATAACAACAGCTTTTAGTTTTTAGGCTCATTTGGGAACTTACCCTGTGAAGTGGTGAAAGCCTCCCAGATAGCAATCAGTACACTGTAGGATCAGATCCTAGAGGAATGGTAGTTTTAAAAATGTATTAGCCACAATGTTTAATATATTTCAGGGTCATTGGAAGCAAAGTAACAATAGAGACAATGGCATGCTTTTACTTTTTGAAAGAAACATAAAGAACATTGCTAGGAAGGCTAATAACATTCTGTTTAATTTTTCTTTTTTTTTATCAGAGAAGCAGATCCACCTATCTATCAGTCATATGTGGGTGAGATTGTCATAGTACATACAGAAATGAACTTAAAAAAAATTGGCTGCAATTGTGTGAGGCCTAAAAACATCAATTTGGACACTTGTGTGGCATTTTGTGGAGAAGAAACTTGACAGACGTTGGCCCTTACAAGAACTGGAGGGATGAAAACTAGGAAACTGGGCTTGGTAGTGTTTATCTGTATAGTAGGAAAGAATAATTCTCTCTACTACATGAATTACTGGGGGAAGTTTTATGTAGGGGATCAGACTAGACTATCTTAATGGTTCTGTCTGGTGATAAAATCTATGAAATTTTTCCAATAAATCTTTCATGCTGTCATGATAATGATCTCTTATCTACCTAATTTAGAAAAACATTTGATAGAGACCCAAATGCTGTTAGTTCTTCTCTGCAATAGTTAGCTGAAGTTACTACACTCATGTCACTCCATTCAAGCTCGGCTAGCTTGAATGAGAGTGACCACACTTCAAGACAACACTGAAGATACACACAGTGACTGGATTGGCATCTGATGGGTAGTGTAAGTCAAGCTGCTGCAACTCCACTGCATTACTGGCTCCAGCATCAGCAGCAGTGGTGCTTCAGCCCATACCAGCTGATAGGCCAGTTAGCTCAAGCTCAAAGCACCACTTAAAATTAGAGATTTTTGTGTGTGGTCAGGTTAGGATCAAAACTCAGGTTGTAGCTCAAGATGACAATGCAATGAAGAGAACCCTTAGTTAGTTTCCTCTGTTTGGAATCATTATGGGGGAAAAAAGAGTTATGCTGATAGATTTATTCCAAAGGGGTTAGGTTTCTTTATGTTTATAGGCATAACACCATATATTCTCTGGCCAAGAGAACGAGTCACTTCTGTTTTCCTGTAGGGACTTTACCATCTTATCAAAATATTAATTTGAATATTAATCTAACAATCATGTTAGGAAGGAATGAGGGAACTGATCTGGGTAAAATTTAATGAAGGTCCTAAACATTTGTCCATTGACCCAAACAGAACCTTTGGTCAGGCTCAGTTAAACATGAACTGCAAAGCTAAAATCAGAACTGAGAGAAGACAGAAATATGTGCTGTGTGCCTGACTAACCAGGCTTGAGAATCTTACAGCACAGAAAAAAGCTTTAAACCTACTTTTTAATATGAATTATTTTCTCCTTGTGAGATCTCTTGGCATATACTAGTTCACTAAAGATATCTCAAACTGCATCTTTCTGAATCATCACATATACCATTAGTCCTCAATTAGTGCAGTTTGTGTTTCTGGGCTCAGCTCAATTTTCATTTTAGTGTCGTATTTATCTTCAAGTCTCCACTCTCCTTCCTTGTCCTTTCCAGGATTGCCTCCCTGTCCCACTCCCGTTCTAGTCCCCAAATATCCTTCCCTGTGGACCCATCTTCATCCCTGATTATATTCCTTACCCCCTACTCTACTGCTATCCCTCTCCCCAAGTAAAATGAGGGCCCAACTGCCAATTTTCAAATCAAGGTTGGATGTTTTTCTAAAAGATATGCCCTAGGAACTATTTTGGGGAAGTTCTCCAGCCTGTGTTATGCAGTGGGTCAGACTAGACCAGTGGTTCTCAAAGTTTTGTACTGGTGACCCCTTTCACATAGCAAGCCTCTGAGTGCGATCCCCCCCCTTATAAATTAAAAATACTTATTTATATATTTAACACCATTATAAAAGCTGGAGACAAAGTGGAGTTTGGGGTGGAGACTGATCGCTTGCGACCCCCTATGCAATAACCTCGCAACTCCGTGAGGGTTCCCCCCCCCAGTTTGAGAACCCTTGGACTAGACAATCACAATGTTGCCTTCTGACCTTGGAATCCATGAACATGGCTGATGGCCTCATTGCTACATCTTAGTATGTTTGCTTATTGCACCCTTCAGTTTTATGGTTACTTGTACCCCAGGACTGCACACCTCATACAAAGCTGTAAAGCAGGAAATCCCTTGTTCTGACATTTCCCTTCAAAGAGGTGTTGCACTTTGAGGCGCAAATAACTGGAAGGCTTCAGCATGCAATGAGTGGCCCTATTGGGAAGCTACAAGACCTTCTGCACTCCTTTTTAAAAGAGAAGGAGGGAGACAGCAAGAGGGGTGAAAATTACAGGTAGGAAGCTGGAGACTTGGTGTGGGGTTTGGTGAGAGTGAGGGACTGGGAATTGGACTCAAGTCATATGAGAAATAGAGGGTGGGGAAGAGAGGAGGAAGAGAGTGCAGTGCATGAGGTGTCTGCAATTTAAGAGCTTGCAGCTGGGGTCATTCTGACTTGTGCTCTCTATAGCCATCATAGGAAATGGCCCATTTCAACCACAATGCATCTGATACTCCTGAGGGAAATAAATTACCAAAATAATTGAAAATGGTGTGATAATATAATTGTGTTTCTGTGTTATTTTGACAATTAAAATATTCAGAGCTTTGCAGAATTTTAAATTTTTAAATTTTTCAGTGCAGAATTCCCTCAAGAGCACCAGGGTTCTGTGTGGCGCAACCTGGGTGTGGGCAGCTCGGTGGGGGGTCTGGGTGCAGCAGGGAATCTGGGTTCACAGGGTCTCGGTGCAGGGTTCTGGGTGCAGGGGGAATGGGACTCTGCAGGGGGGGGCAAGTTGAAGGTGGTTAGGGCTCAGTGGATGGGGGGGAGTGGGGCTTGGTGGGGTGGGGGCTCATGATGCAGGGGGTGAGGCTTGGCGGGGTGGGAGTCTGGAGGGCTCTGTAGGGGGTACTGAGTGCGGCAGGTTCCTGATATGGAGGGAGCTTGGTGGGGGGGGGGATCACTGTACAGGAAGCTGCTTTCTCTGTCCGCCCAACCCCAGCGCATCTGGACCCCACTCCGCACGACCCCCCCGCCTGCTGAGCCTCACCCACCCGCACCTGGAACCCCCCCAAGCCTCAACCGCCCCGCATGCAGACCTCCCCTCCCCCTGCAGCGCACAGCTTCCTGAACAGGCTGGCTGAACAGATGCCTCTGAGCTGCCGAGCTGTCGGGGAGTGTGAGTGAGCACTGGTGCAGCATTTTCTGCAAGGAAGCAAAGGGATTCTGCAGGGGGGCATTTTTCTGTTGTGCTGCAGTTGCACAGAATTTGCCAAGGAGTAGTCTGAGAGCTCCTAGTGAAGCAGTGCATTTCCACTGCCTTTACACTGAGCTGTGTATTAGGAGCACTACCTACCCTTCAGAGACTTATACTCAAATGTAGGTATTTGTGGAGTAATGTTTTAGCTTACAGATCTAGATAAAGGAAAAACATCTCCCACTACCTTTATAAGAGAAGGAAAAAAGCCAGCTGTTGAATTTTATGCATAGGTGAGCCTATGAAGTTTTTTTTCCAGTGGCTATACTCACAGCTTTAAAAAGTAGGGAATATTCTGTAAAATGTTATTTTTTTAAAAAGTTTTTAGCTATGCACATAACATTGCTCTTGATGGGCTGTTTTGTAAACTACTGAACTTGCTTCAGATCCCTGGTTTACTTTGTGACAAGCCAATTGGGCTCCAGGACCCTTCCTTCACACCAGAGATACATGCCAGAAATCAAACAGATGGTAAACTAGGAAGAAATTACCCTCGGCATTCTCATTAGAACAGTTGGGGAAATTTTAATAGGCCCCCATTTGCCTTGTGCTGTATCTAATACCCTTTGAACTGCCACTTTTTTTTTGTTACAAGTCAACTACCGCCATGTATATTTTAATAGGGATTATCAAACACAATTTGCCCAGAAGATGTACCAGCCGTCCACTGCTAATTAGCCAACTTTAAATAATCACTGAGTTCTGGAATAATTGGAAAGAAACACTGTTTTTCCTGCCAATGCATAATTACTAATTAACAGGAAGATAAAATATCGGTATAGCAGTCATATCTGGAAGAATCTGTTAACAGTTAATTAAATTGTGAGTTGATGCCAAGCTGACATTGGTCAAGAAAGTTTAAATTTGAGTATAGTTTTAAGATTCCCCTCATTGTCAACATTCTGTACCAGAACCATAATGACAGTGAAATTTTTAAAGATAAAATGTCGTGGCATTGTCAATTCCATTTAATGCCAGAAGTTGACCCTTCCTATGAAAAGTGCCTGTCTCCTGTCATACGCATTACATATAGAATTTGATTTTTTTTAATCCAGTATATTTTCATAATCATAACATTGACAATAATTGCCTGAGTTTACCTAATCAGAATTGGAGTACTGTGGTCTCTGAATATTCTGCTTGCTAAAAGACTGAAGGTTCTTCAAATATAATGTACTTCTAGCTGCCCCAGCATTAGAGAGGAGGATAATTTGGAAAAAAAAGATTATGCAAAAAAATCTAAGGTTGGGTACTTTTAGTTTATTAAGGCCCTAATCCATCACCGTCACTCATGTTGTTGACATTATTCTGCAAGTAGTCCTATGCAGGGTGAAGTAAATTGCGGATGGTAGAATAAGATACCTAATTTCATGTATGCGAGGATGATGGAATCAAGCCCATATTTTATTTTTTGTAAAATCTCTCTGTAGCAGTAAAAGCTTTGAATGTACTTTTCTATAGTTTTTATATATCTGCGACTATATCCTTTAATATGTCTTAAGGTAATGACATAAAAGACAGCAAGACTTATCCTTTCTCAAAATGAGGAATGCATAAAATTGTGTTTATTTGTGATCTTTGTCATGTTACAGAGTAGCAGGTAAGAGATTAATAGCATCAGGCAGCACTTAATGTTTTACAGATAATTTGATCAGCTTTTTGGACAAATGGGAAGGAGGCAGACTATTTTGTGGGATGATACAGTGTTTATAAAGGAGCCCCAGGGTTTTCAAATGAGAAAGCATTTACAAGCAGTTTACATAGCCAAAACCAAAGTGGTAAACAGTTGTACTGGGGCCAATCTTGGGTCAATTTGGCATGCATGTTTATTAGATAGTGGTGCTTCTCCAACTATTTGATACATCTGTTGTTCTCCCTGGGGATGCCCAGAATATATTAAGGTGAAAACATAGAGCATTTTTGAAGTTTTATTGCATTTTATTTTTTAATAAAAGCATTTAATAAAGCACTGCTTTAACATTTGGAATGACTGGAGAATTCCTTTTGCTGTTATACAGCTTGTAAAATGATTACAATAAATGGAGGAATTCAGTAACAGAGGTATTTTACAGTGCTTCATTGTAATGGGTTTGTGACAATGTCATGTTTTGGGGTGCAATCCAGATCAGTAAGCGGCTGTGTCACCGCCTGCCCTGTAACCCTGGGGGCCTTGAATGCTCTGCAGCATGGACACCAACACCCAGAAGACTAGCATGCAGTTCCCTGAGTCTGTGTGCTGTGCAGCCCTGGTTCAGCACTCTGATCCCAGCAGCCTGCCTATAACACAGCAGTTCCATCCTGGTTTCCACCAGCTTCTGGTTACTGCTTGTAGAGGTGACCCCAAGACACTATTAGTCCCAAACTTCCCCAAAGCCATCTGCTGTGAAGGGTCTCACCCTTTCCTGGAACACTCAGAGAAATAACAAGGGTCACTTGCTCCTTTAAAAAGACAAAAGCACATTACCGTTTATTAACTTAACTGGGGTAAATACACCCTTCACTTCAAGCACAGCACCAAATTGGTTTATTGTAAAAATGTATTAACAAAAAGTTTATTAACAAAAGGACATAGGTTAAGTGATACCAAGTTGAAGGAATAAAGTTAGAAAGTTTCACAAACAAACAGAAGTAAAAGTCTGCTTTCTAGTGGCTAAGACTCGACTCAACAAACTACAGCCTTGGTTCAAGATTGATTTCTTACCGGTCTTTTTCTTTCCAGCCATGGCTGATGTTCTCTCAGTCAGGACCTTCCACAGAAGTACAAGGTGCTGTCTTCCATTGTCTTCCTAAGTGAAAGATCTTTGCCTAAGCAGGTTACTCACATATACTCAGTTCCCAGAGACTACAACCCCCTTGGCTGAACGACCCATTTTTCTTAGCTTGCAAGAGCTCTGACGTCTGTCCAGAGATGGATGCCAAGATGGCTTCTTCTCTCTCCTTATTATAAGATTATTATCATCTTCCCAAACTCACTGTTTTGTCCCCAGAGTCAGGATGACCTCATGCTGTTCTTACCTTTCTCTTCCTCATGCTGGACTTCCCATTCCCTGCTGACTCATATGTAAATAGGGCTTCAATTGTTTTGGTTCCACAGTGCTACCTTTCCTCCTATGCGGGGGGGGGGGGGAAGAATACCTGTTTTTCTCTCTGTTTGGTCACAGACTTTAAACCATAATACCATTGAGTATCCATATTTCATCATATAGTGTTCATACATAAATGTCACAATCATTTTCATCACCGGTGTGATCATTAGCTTTCATAAGGCCTTACCTGATATACTTTTATAATTCAGTAATATTGTATACAGTCAGTTGATTCAATTACTTATCATTTAAGGTTCAGATCCCATGTTTTTATAGCCCAGATAAAGTTTCTCTCTCCTGCTGAAGTGGAGACACTATGTTAGCTTTGTTTACCTTAATGTGTAAATGGTCCTTTGTGGTCTCTGGCTGATGATCAGGCTGTACAGACAAACAAACGTACATTCCTTTGTCTAAGACAAACAGTGCTAATACATTGCTTGCCAAACACATTTTAATAACATAATTCTAGCACATATCCATAACTATTTATACACACCCCATATATGCATCACACAAGTATATTAATAATAAGTGAATTTTCCAGTGAGATATTACGTGCCACCTTTTGGGTATGTATCATGACAACAGAGTGTTAAGTGTGGTGAGTATGTCAGGTCTGACAAGGGTTGCTGACACAGAGTAGTGAACCATCAATAGGCCTCTGTCACAGATAATGACAAATAGTAATAATTAGTTCATTAATCATATGCAACATTATAATTAATGTAAATTACATAAAAATAAATAAATCCTGATTTAATAAAAACACTTTGTTGGTTAAATTTGTAGTTTAAAGTATAATGGCTAGTATAGATGACCAGTAGGGACTACTGATATCTGTTTCACTTTACTGTTTCAGTCTGATATATATGACACAAAACTATGTTAGTAGAATACTAAGGCTGCCAATTCAAGAACTCAAAAGTTAGGAAACATTAGTATTAAGGTTGCCTGTACAACCCTAATGCAGACCCTTGTGCATACACATTATCATGCATTCTTTAATTACATAATCACATACTACTTTTTTCCACAGCAACCTTGCCTCATTCAGTGCACAGAATGGGCAGTGTTTACTTAATGAACAGTTATTCAGTATTTTATTTTATCCTCATTGTTAATGTGTTAGGCCTTGTTTACTGCATACTATTCAATAATTCTGCCTTCAGAGCAAAATTTAATTTCCTCCTGGGCTTTTCTGTGGTGCTCATCACTATAATATCCAAATACTTCACAAATATTAGTTAATTTATCTTTCTCACACTGAGGTGACGCAATATTATTATCCCCATTTTTCAGAGCTGAGGTGCAGAGGGATTGAGAAAAAATATTCACTAATTTTGGTGCCCAGTTTTATCAATATATAGCACTTTGTATGTTTGAAGTGGAGTTCCCATTGATTTCAGTTGCAGCTGTAACTGCTTAGCACGTCTGCAAATCAGACTCCAGGCTATGAAGTTGGCCATCTGGAAAATGAGGAAGATACAGTTAGTGACTACCTGTGAAAAGTATGGTTTAAGTGACTTGCCTAGCATCACACAGGAACTCTGTGGTAGAGGCAGTGATAGAATCCATTCTTTAGGGCAGCATTCAACTGCCTTAACCATAAAACTATCCTTTTTCTTCCTGCAATAGTCCACCTCATTCACTACATAGCTTCCAATTTCTGCAACAAATGAGGCATGGGTCCTCTTTGGCTGTACAACCCTCATTCATCCATAGATTAAGACCATCCTGTGCACTGAATGAAGTAGGGGTTGTGGGGAAAATGGGCAGTGTTTACTTAATGAACAGTTATTCAGTATTTTATTTTATCCTCATTGTTAATGTGTTAGGCCTTGTTTACTGCATACTATTCAATAATTCTGCCTTCAGAGCAAAATTTAATTTCCTCCTGGGCTTTTCTGTGGTGCTCATCACTATAATATCCAAATACTTCACAAATATTAGTTAATTTATCTTTCTCAAACTGAGGTGACGCAATATTATTATCCCCATTTTTCAGAGCTGAGGTGCAGAGGGATTGAGAAAAAATATTCACTAATTTTGGTGCCCAGTTTTATCAATATATAGCACTTTGTATGTTTGAAGTGGAGTTCCCATTGATTTCAGTTGCAGCTGTAACTGCTTAGCACGTCTGCAAATCAGACTCCAGGCTATGAAGTTGGCCATCTGGAAAATGAGGAAGATACAGTTAGTGACTACCTGTGAAAAGTATGGTTTAAGTGACTTGCCTAGCATCACACAGGAACTCTGTGGTAGAGGCAGTGATAGAATCCATTCTTTAGGGCAGCATTCAACTGCCTTAACCATAAAACTATCCTTTTTCTTCCTGCAATAGTCCACCTCATTCACTACATAGCTTCCAATTTCTGCAACAAATGAGGCATGGGTCCTCTTTGGCTGTACAACCCTCATTCATCCATAGATTAAGACCATCCTGTGCACTGAATGAAGTAGGGGTTGTGGGGATATGATCAGGTAATTAAAGTATGTTTCATTATGTTTATGCACAAGGGGGCAGAATTAATGTTGGCTTTGGCTGCTTAACTTTGCAACCTGAATGTTCAGTCAATTAATTTCTGCATAATTACCTATCTTTTTTAAAAAAAAGCAAATTTAAAAAACAGAAATTCCATCATGTGGCATCAGACTAATATCCCTATGGTTCATCAGCTCATAGATCCACTACACAGACCTCTGGCACTTGAACTAACAGAGTAACTGACAGCAATAGTAGGTTGCATCCTCTAGAAGGGGATGAGATACACACTTTGCCAGTGGTTTTCATAGATATTTGCTGACTGCAGAGGAATGGTGAGTCTCAGGAATCTTGGGTTCCATTCTACCGTATGTTCTGGAGGGGGGCGTGCTGTAGTAGACACAGATTCTTATGCCTTTTTCCCCATAAGATTGACCCCCTTCTTGAAGATCCCCTCCGAACTGTGTGTGGGCATATCAGGGTCACAGCTTGGCTATTCTGAAGAGAGCAGTTTACTTAGATCAAGTTCCTGCACTTGCAAATGTAGGCACCCTCAACTATTTTATGGATAAAAATATGCATTGCAAACAGGCACATGTGCATATGTAACCCTTCTGCCAGGAGAGAAGGACAGCAACAAGAGCCAGGTTCAGTCTGTCAAGGGGTCAAGCCCAGCCCCACATTTGAACAAAGCTTTTAGGAATCTGTCGTCAGGTGTGTTTGCTGGTGTTACTGCACCAAAAGCATATACAACATTGCAGGGTTACAAGTGGAAGCGGGCATGAGGAAGATCAGGCAGCTATGTTTTTAAAACATAAAAAGTTGCCAAGACTTAAAGTGGGAATGCTGTTCAGTTTATAGTTTATAAGAAATTATAGTAATGTTCATCCTGCTATTTCCTATTCTTGTTACATCCTTTTTCATACCCTGTAAACTAAAATTTATTATTACTATATGTCTGTGCATAGCGCTTGTGAAAAGAACAATTGACTACATATCTTGATGACTCTTAATAAATTGGAGGAGGAAAAACTTGAGTAATTTAGGTATAATTTTTCAACACTATTTTATGCTTAATTTACAAGCTGGTATAAAAGAAAACTGCACTGTAGTTTCTTTAATGTGACAAGGAATATCCTTGTGTAAACCCTTTCTAGAATTTAGTTTTCATTTCCTGTTGAGTAACTGCTGTTGCCAAAGCAGGGCAAGGAACATGAAATATTTTATTTTAAAACTAATACTTCTCAGCTTTGGAATCAATATATACATATTTTTCATATTTTTTAATTGTATGTTGAAGTTCGAGAATAGATGAATGAAAAAATATGCTCAAAGATGAAAATAAGAGGTATAAAAATCCAGCTGTCTATTGGATAAATCTGAAGGTAATCTATATGTCAAAGGATATTGAATTGATTCAGTGCATGGAATAAACCATATTAGAAATTTTCTTAAATAAAACATTTTTTTACTTTAAAAAATGTGATATTAAAATATAAATGTACTTAAAAGATAGGGATTTATGAAACTCAAACCAGGCACCATACTGTAATCCCCATCTGACTTTCAGCAGCAGTGAAAAGTAATGCAGTTATTAAAACCAAAGATGGCCTGTGGCCAAACCGTCTATCTCATGAGTTCATCAGGCTTGGGCTAGGTTAGTGCTTAGACAAGAGAAATCAAGGTGATACAGGAAATCCAATAGTGTTCATTCATCCCAGAAGAGTTGATAAACATACTCCAGTTTTGATCCCTGAAGGAACACTGTGTCCTGATGGTTGGAGTTATTTTTCAGATGTAATGTAAAACTGAGGACTCAATATTATTAACTACCATGAGTATCAAAAGACAGTGGGTGCTGGTCATGGTGTCCTTGCAGAATTCTGACTTGAGTAATTTTACTTGGGTAATTGTTTGCCTAAATTTCCCCCTGTAATTACAACAGTAAAACTTATTCAAGTAGAATATCTAGTGAATTCTGAATTTCAGTGATGGTGGGGAAATTGTTCTTATATCTAGTTTAAAGCTTTTAGAGTGGTTTTGGAACCTTTATGGTGAAAGAGACTATGCAAATATAAGTAGTTATTACTTATAGTTTACTAGGAATGGTGGAAAATATAAATAGCATTCTCCATGACAATAACATTGTATCAGACATAATATAGGGAGTAATGAAACATTTTACATAACAGATTACTAATAAAGTCAATAGTCTGCTTTTTAAACATACTCATGCTCTTTATATATCTGTCTTCGAATGACTAGCAGACACAAATGTATTGTGACATTACAGACATACTGCAATCAGATGGCATCATGGTCACCTTGACATTCTTTGAGTTACTACGAGGGCAATGTAATTATCAGTAAAATGAATCAATAAATACTGACACTAGCTGCTGGATGAAGACTGTAAGTGGTAATGAAGTGTAGGTTAGAAAAGAGAGCCCGGTCAGCCTTGAGCTAGTGGAGCTGCTCCGTTAGCAAGACGGACAGAAATCTTAGGCCTTGTCTACATGGGTATTTTTTTGGGAGGGTGGGGGGGCAGGGAGGAGAGGGTTTAAATTGCCTTTTGTCCACACAAGTTTTTTTTTTAATTATTTTGCATCTCATACCATATTAATTAATCTGCTTTGGGAGTAAAATAATTCTATACTGGAATGAGTTTTTTGGGGGATAATGTTAATATGGATGAATATAGACGCTGTCATATTTTAGATGAACTGTTTGGCATCTGGTAATCCTTCCACTGCTACCCCATACTGCATAGCTTCTCACCTGGATTGGCCTGTGTACCCTCTATTGTTAGTGTCATCTTCAACAGATGTCACCTCCCCATTTAAATGCTGGCATGCAGCCAAATGCACATCTTTGTGTTTCTAGCTCATGACAAGTATACAGCCATTAGATCAGCTATTCCCCATGTTTTCACATGAACTTGTAGAACAGTGTATGTAGTGGTTAGAGCAATGGGGCTTGTAATCGAGACAATCATGATGATTGATCTGTGAGCACCAAACTTGTTAGCATTTGACCAGTAGTTATCAGTAGTGGTAATCTTCCAGGGGGTGATGGCTGCATTGGTCTCCCTTTTGAGAGGCACCCTCATGTTGGATGTTCTATCGCTGCAGCACCGGGATGAATTCTGCCGACTTCTAGGAAAGTAGCCTTTGTCCTCCTGAAGCTTTGCCACCATAATTGGTCATTCTAGGTCTGCCGCACTATCCTTTCCCACCAGTCAGTGCTTGTTTTCTGAACCCAGAAGCAGCTTTGCACTGAGTGACGCCACACCAAGAAAATGGCCCGCAGAAGTAACTGCTTGATTTCATCCCCATCTCCTCCTCTATTCAAATCATCACAGCATTATGGTGGCTGTCTCCTAACCTGCTGGAATTAGTGTCATGGTAATATCCTGTATGAATAATAATTTAATCATAAATTCCTTTATTAAATCCAAAGGCTGAATGGTATTTATGCAGTTGCTCTAAACAGGCTTAAAAAAAGCCTAAATAAGCAATTTACTACAGCCAAAGAGTGACAAAACATTTATATGCATTTGATCAAAATGCTTACAAATGGGCTAAACCCAGGGTTCGTAGGCCCATATTGGTCGGCTCCAACTTGATCAGGCAGGTATTAGCAATGAACCTTTTAAGACTTTATTTTTTTATACTCTTTAAGAAACAAATGATGTCATTGCCAATTATCCAACCTTAGCTAAGGCCAGAGGAAGCAGTTTCTTATATAGCCAATTATTTACTACACCTGGTACACAATTAACTGTGTTTTATTTCTTTTACTTCAGCCCAAATCTTAAATGAGGTAACACTGATATTTCAAAGGGTCACTGCAAGTTTAACACCAAAACCACTCTTCTTTCTCGTGATCTCATTCTTTTTGGTCACATGTTTTGGGCCTATTGCTCATGAAATATGCCAACACAATTTAACACCAAAGTTCACCAATATCTAATGTCGCCTATTTTCCTACACAACCCATCCAAAGTCATCCAGCTGCGTGAACACCAATGCACGTGGGGAGCCTATTCATATTAACGGTGGTCAGGATTGTGGTGCTCAGCTGTGTTTTCTCTATGCTGCGTGACAGCAGTTCAAAAATGGCAATGGCTTACAAAACACAGAAAAATTGTGGAATGCCAGGAGAGGAATCGTAGGAGTAGTTTAATTTGACCCCAAATCCCCGAATTCAAGTCAATTCAGGTAGGAATCTCCCAGTGAGAAAAATTCAAGAGTGCACAGAGCCTAGCAGTAGAAAACTGCATCATGCAATATCTGCCTAGAATGCTGGGCAGCTGTTTTGAAAAAGTACAGAGTTGTGTGGATGCTATGACTCACAAGCCTAAAGCAGAACAAACAAAGCCTGCGGATGTGCTCTTTTGCTATAGATACTCTGTGTTTGCAGCAGGAAAAAAAAATTCCAAAAAGACATTTCCATGTCGACTAGTTAAAAAGCAGATCTAAATTTTAAATACTAATTCATATTCAAATGGTAAATATAAAATATTCCATCTGTGCACTCAGCATATTAAAGTCAGTACTTTACAAGAGGAACGTAATTCTCCCTAGATTCCCCTTAATAGTCTTGGATGGGCTTTCTCTCAGTCAATTACTTTCTTAAATGTTATCACTGAACGTGTAACAGTAATATCATAGCACTCATAACCAACTAATAATAATAATTTACTTGTGCGGGACCTTTGGGATAAATTTTATTTAAGAAGGGCAAAGATCTAATGAATGCTTACAAAAATCTTCAGTCTTAAGCTGCCAGAGTTCACTTCAACTAAATTTGAAATGTACTAAAATTCACGAAAGCTGCTTTCGCTGCAATTTTCTCAGCGAAAGTCAAAGAAATGAAACAGCACTCTGGTGTCTAATTGAAGTTTGGCTAAGGATTTAATTTGAATAGAAATCTCAGATCTGGACCTGGGAATTTGTTTTTTGTTTTTTTAATCATGTGTGACTTTTTGAAAGCAAGGCACCTTTTGCTCAAAAAAGTACTATTATTTTTGCACTTCCGATGTACTCTGCTATATAGATACCAAGCAAGACACGTTCCTTGCCCCAAGAAATATTTGGGGTGCATTTGGCCACTCAGTTTTAGACCTTCTTAAAATCAGAGGAATTTTCAAAGCTGACAGTCGGTGGTTCAGCCGTTTGGAAAATTCAGCCTCTGCTCTGGGTGCCCTAGCTTCCTGGACCTTCTGCATAGTCAACGTCTGGACTTTTCAAAAGGTAGCTCTTGCATTCAGTTATGATACCCAGCTACATCTGTGTCCAGTTGCTGGTAAATACAAAAAGATGGAGAATAACTTATTGCTCTTATATAAATCCATGGTACGCACACATCTTGAATACTGCATACAGATGTGGTCTCCTCATCTCAAAAAAGATATACTGGCATTAGAAAAGGTTCAGAGAAGGGCAACTAAAATGATTAGAGGTTTGGAACGGGTCCCATATGAGGAGAGATTAAAGAGACTAGGACTTTTCAGCTTGGAAAAGAGGAGACTAAAGGGGGATATGAAAGGGGTATATAAAATCCATGAGTGGTGTGGAGAAAGTGAATAAGGAAAAGTTATTTACTTGTTCCCATAATATAAGAACTAGAGGCTACCAATTGAAATTATTGTGCAGCAGGTTTAAAACAAATAAAAGGAAGTTCTTCACACAGCGCACAGTCAACCTGTGCAACTCCTTGCCTGAGAAGGTTTTGAAGGCTAGGACTATAACAGGGTTTAAAAAAGAACTAGATAAATTCATGGAGGTTAAGTCCATTAATGGCTATTTGCCAGGATGGGTAAGGAATGGTGTCCCTAGCCTCTGTTTATCAGAGGGTGGAGATGGATGGCAGAAGAGAGATCACGTGATCATTACCTGTTAGGTTCACTCCCTCTGGGGCACCTGGCATTGGCCACTGTCGGCAGACAGGATACTGGGCTGGATGGACCTTTGGTCTGACCCAGTATGGCTGTTCTTATGTTAACTATTTTTAGACCTAGCAGTGTTCCATAAAGGCTCTATGTTGTGGTCACTGAGTAATATGAAGAGTCATTGCAGGCTCATGGAACACACAAGACATCAGAACTGCAAGTACTGCTTGGATTAGTATGGACAATTAATCACATCAGTCATTTCCCTTCTGAAACTAGTTGCCAGAGACATTTTGCAGAAGAGGAAAGTTACGTTGACAAGGGTAGCAGGAGAAGCAACTAGTAGAGAGGGCATGTTAAAAATGAACAGGAAATATACTGTACTTAACAACAAAGAACACAGTAATGTGTTAGTGATCACCACAACTATATAAGTAGTTGGGTTAAATTGGATAGCCCATGAGGTTTCATAAGCTTGTGTTCTCATGGCCATGATTGTTTGTATTCTCTCTGAGACCTCTTTGCCCTAGTCTACCCAAGGACTCAGTTCAACTCTATATTTCACCACTCAGGTAAGTTTATTTGGCATACAGCAAAGCTAGGCTGAGTTGACCAGAATGAAATATAGAGGGTGTGTACAAGGTGTACCACACGTCCAAGATTACACAGCAAACGTCTTCCTTTATATATATTGTGACAGATCCAAACCAGTGGGGTACAGGAGTCTGGTAGAGGGCAAATATACTGGTCACTGGATGAGTAGTTTTCTGTTCCCTGAGTGACCAGAGCAGGGGCTGCACTAGAGTAATCAGGAACCTGCTAGAACCAATTAAGGCAGACAGGCTGATTAGAACAGCTGCAGCCAATCAAGGCAGGCTAATCAGGACACACACGCACACACACACACACACTCTTTATATCAAGCCAGGCCTAGAATGTTTAATTTAAGAAATGGTTTTTAGAAGCTACAATCACTAATTTGTACTTAAGGAAAATTAGCTAGATCTGATAAACTTTCAGGGATGGACCAGACTGGCTGACTAGACTTCTTAAAGTACAATATTGACATGTAGCATTTTGCTTTAATAACAAGCAAGGCAGATATATACATCTGAGATATTTCATAGACAACTAACTTTTCTTAGTGCTCAAGTCTCAAATGTAGTAATAAGAAACATACATATCTTGTTACAAATAGTATCTGAAAATAAAGCCTGGAACAAAAAGTCACTCCTTCCTTTTAAGGGGTTAGAACAGGGGTAGGCAACCTATGGCACGGGTGCCGAAGGCAGCATGCGAGCTGATTTTCAGTGGCACTCACACTGCCCGGGTCCTGGCCACCAGTTCGGGGGGCTCTGCATTTTAATTTAATTTTAAATGAAGCTTCTTAAACATTTTAAAAGCCTTATTTACTTTACATACAACAATAGTTTAGTTCTATATTATAGACTTATAGAAGGAGACCTTCTAAAAACATTAACATGTATTATTACTGGCACGCGAAACCTTAAATTAGAGTGAATAAATGAAGATTCGGCACAGCACTTCTGAAAGGTTGCCGACCCCTGAGTTAGAAGTACACAAAAGATATAAATACAGGCTATGGCACTGTCTCCTATGTGAAACTACATAGGATTACCTCTATATCCTTCCTAGCAAATTTACTTGTATGCACATCTAAATCTTGAATATACAGGCCAACCAGAAGAGGTGGAATAGTACACTTGCACTTTACATTTTTACTCAAAGAAGTTCTTAGAGGTGGAAAAGCCACATCATGTTCTATCCCCAAAGATCATTTTAAAGGCAGTCTGTTTATAGTTGGTTAATTTGCTCTGTTAGCTAACTTTCCATGTGGACTAGCCTTGCTACACTGAATTTTGGTTGTAAAATTTGGCAATTGGTGCTGTATATGTGCAGTGATATTGATATTGTAGGTGTTTTGGCATCGTCAAAGCTGAAAGCAGTTTGCATGTAAGCCAATGATTCAAACACATTTGCTAGCCAGTCTTCCTTTTGTGAATTAGAAAACAATTTCCTGTCCTGTTTGGCTTTGGATTCAAATTGCAGGGGCTCTTCATGGTGAACAAGTCCATTTAATTGAACTATGAAGCCATGACACTTGTTACAGACTGTGCAGAAGTGTCAGAGTTTTACTGTGATGTTGATGTATTTGCTTAAAAATAGATTGTTTTGAAAAGGATCAAGATTTAATTCAGTCATATTTCCCTCTCCAGTAACATCTGGTGTATAATGCATTAGGGTGTAGGTGGGTCCTTAATTTTGCATGTTTGTTTCAGTGGTACAAGGGGTGGGTGAGTCTTGAAAAAAATCACCAAAAAGCATTATGTAGTTTATGGACAGTCCCTACTATAATTTTTAATAGCCCTTTACATTTGAACTTTGCTTTGCAGTACATCAGTTGTTCCATATACAAAAACTATCCCAGTACTTTATCATCCCCCTACCTGGGCTATTCCTGCATAAGGGACATAGGGAACTGCAAGTTTGCACTCTTGGGCTACCTCTTTACTGCAGAGTTAACTTGTTATCTTATCTACACTTGAGTTAATTCCTCTAAAGTGAGAATGGTTATGCTTCAAAACAACATATGAGCTGCACAGAGTGATTATATTAGCTGCACAGAGTGATTATATTAGCTGACAAGTTGTGCTAACTCAAGCTGTCGCCCATGCCCCCGATGGGCCAGCCAGCTCGAATTAAAAACACCATTGCTGTTGAGTTGTGTTGCCCCTAACTCAGATGCTGTCCAAACACAACAGCCCTTAAGTTATAACTCAAGGTAACTCTGCAGTGGGGACAAGTCCTCAGAATTGCCTTTATTTTTCTCTTGGAGATTTGAGGAGGCTCCATACTACCCAATGTACTACACTCAGACAGAAGCAGAGATTTTGCTATGGTGCTGATTGTCTTGATTCCTGTGATATGATCATTATTTAATTACATTGTATATGAATAAGGTATCAGATACCAACATGGGAAAAATTTACCTGCTATGAATCAATTTTTTTCTGCAGTTCTGTTATTTATTTCTTGTAAGCAGAAATTGGAGTTTTAAGCTAATACTACAGCAATTTCTTTTAATGTACAGTAAGTAATATGTAATTTAATTAACTGAGAGTTCGCCTATTAGTCAGTTGCTTTTGACCAAGAACCAGTCCTTAGTCCTAGCTGTTGTATGGTGTTTATGTGATTTTTCTCAGGCTTCCCTGTCATGATTCTCTTACACAAGGTAAATACTGCTCATTCCCAGTGAGAATGCTCTTTTACAAGATTCTAGAGATGTTACAAATGTCAATTAGCTGCTTTGGATTTTGAGAAACATAAACAGCATTATCTATTTCCTCTGATGAAACCAAGTATATACATGTTTAAGGTTCAGTCTGTGGAATAACTATCAATTTATGTACTACAACTGTTTTCTTTCAACAAATGACTTATTTTTTCATAATAATATTGCAGAAGTTAGACCTGTTCAGTGAATCTCTGTTCAATTAATTTGTTTGAAGAGTTCTTGATGATGCATGACTAGAAAAAAAGGAAAAGTAGCTACTCTTAAGATACTGTAGATTGTTTTAGTATTTGTTGTGGAAATTCACGCTACCTGAAAGCCTCTGAAATGCTCAGGAGGAACGAATCTCAAAATAAAAAGTGGCTTTTCATGTGTTGCCTTATTGAGTTACATTAGGTAGTTTCCCATATGTACTCAAAGGCTGAATTCCACCCTACAGTATGTCTCTAGTGAATGACTCAGAAAGCATTTTATTTTGAATTGGTTAATTTACAATGTCCCACGGAGGCTTCAGTTGGGTCAGTCGTGAGAGATGGTTTGAGGCTCTTCAGCTTCATTTACCGTAATCTTTCACAAATCCTCACCATATTTTGCAGGAAACACAAGCCTACTATAATTCTCCTTTATTACTGTAATTTAAGGATCTATGCACTCAAGATGGCAACTTGTATAATATTTTGGAGACAATTCCACTGATTTGCTGAGAGTTTACAGATTAATATGTACACTTGTGTTCCTAAAGTGATGTGCCATAATTAATCTACATGAAAGAAACATCAGTTTAATGTATGTATTGGACAGTATCTCAGATATATACAGCCTGCTAACCCTGAGCACACAGTGATGGAAGATGGAGCATATTGATTCGTTGGTTAGTATTTGAATGGATAATGTTCTGGCCAAAGGCAGGTTGGTAGAAAATACTAATAATTACCATATGGGCTTTAAAAGAACAATGTTTACTATTTAAGCCCCACAAACATATCCCAACATTTTAGAAATCAATTAAACAAGGGGGTCTTTTTTGTAAATCACTACATAGTATTGTGAACTGTAACAAAATATCCTGCTCTGTTTTGTTGATTTTCATTGTCTGTTTAATTGACACTTTCCTACATGATTTACTAATAAAACAAAATGTGCTCTGGTGTACTTGTCACAGTACAAAACCTCCTGGAGGCAAACAAAGGCACCAGGGAAGAAATATGTCAAATCTGGAGTAGTGCCCCTGATAAAAATGAGATATTGCCCACTGGTAGCATTTCAGAGGTAACAATGCTGAGACATAAGTAAGGTTTTATGTCTTCCACAAACCATAAACAAAGATCAGAGATGTAGTGTTTTTCAAGCATTTAATATAATTTCTAAGTCTAGAAAAATTTGCACTTTAATACATTAAATCTCAGTCCAGTTTATTTGCAAGTTAATTTTCTTAGGGTACTCACTGTTAAAATTTACAATTTGGTCTTGTGTTTTTAACTGTGTTACCATTACGAGGGACTACTTTTTTACAGCAGTTGAATCATTTAGGAAGGCAAGTGTCAACAGTGCAGTAGGTTGTAAATAAGATAGAAATTACAGTCATCAAGACAAAGTAACATGGGTTCTTCACAGACAATTTTTGTATTTTTGTGCCCTAAGGACAAAGAACAAATCCCCTTGCTTTTCAGGAAGGCACTGTAATGAAGTAATCTTTCTTAAAAGTTAAGGGTTTTTTTTTTAAATGGTCAAACTGGGAAATATAACTGGACAGGAAAATAGTGTTATCCTCCTAATGAAGGAGACACATCACTGCATTATACTCAGCAAGAAAGCATCATGTAGAAACATTTATTTCATAAGATCAAATTAGACAATATTTAGGAGTATTATTGTTAAGAGTTGTCATTTTGTGGCTGTTGCAATTATATTTGCTTTCCCTCTGTCCTCCCCCCCATCAATTATATTCAGACTTAACAAGAAAATATACTTTCAGTTCTAAAATAGTTCTTATTTTTGGCTAGTGGTACTTTATATACATATATTAAACATGTGTTGTACAACTCATGTTAACTCTGACATTCTGTGCAGAATTTGAACTTTTTGTTAAAAAAAAAAGTTTTAAGGCCTATGTGATCACAGTGGAAACCTTCTGAATGAATGTATGGCATCTGGATCAACACAGCACCTGAAATGATCACTCAGAGGTGTAAACTAACCCTATTCCTCCTAATGAGGTATTAATGCTGAATCCTGATCATCATTTAGCTAGCTGACTGCTGCTAATTTTAACAGCCACATCTAGCTAAAATGCTAGTTGGGTATGATTAGTTATCATGGGCCCAACAGATCTAAATTTCCTGGGTCAGTATTAGAAAAAGCTATACCCTTGTCACAGGGCTTAGCAATCTACTGATACTACTGCTCTAGTGGCTACTTTGACATCCACTCTGGTGGGAGGCCCCTCTTCCCTGAGCCATGTGAGCTGGGAGAAGAAGAGTTTCAGAGATGAGCCAGGCCCTTTTGCCAAGGAAACCTGTGTTCTCCTGCCAACTTTGAAGTAGCATTTCTGTAGCAACCCCCTGCCCCAGCAATGATCCCTCTTCCACTCTCTGAACCCCTGCGTCCCAGCCCAGAGCACCCTCTGTAGCAATGTGGCAACTCACTGGTGCGGCACCTCCTGCTGCTTGTCTCAGGAATTAGCTCTCCAGCCTAAGGAGCGCCCTCTCCAGGCCAGTGTCCCACTTGCCACTGGCCCCATGTCACTCCCGGACTCCAGTGCCCCTTAACCTTGGGTGCTGCCTCACAGATCTGGGTCTCTCCTCCCCGGGGAATCCCCAACCCTCTATCCCCACCTCACCTCAGTCTAGGGCTACTGCCAGTCTCCATCTAGCCCCCGCTCACTGGGGCAGACTGCAGTGTATAAGCCATTCATCATTGGCAAAGGGGGGTTTGGACCTGCTGCCCTTGCCTAACCCTGAGCTGCACCTCTGCAACCCCAGTACCCTTCCCGGCCTTCAGCAAGGCATGCAGCCTGGGGGGTTTTCAGGCTGGAGCTCCCCAGCTCCTCTGGCCCTCCCCTAGCCCTGCTCCACTCCAGGTACCCTTTTCTCCAGGCAGCCCGGTCCTTCTCTCTCCAGCAAGAGAGAGACTTTGCCTGAGCTCCTGGCCCACAGCCTTTTATAAGGCCAGCTGGGGCCTGATTGGGGCATTGCACCAGCTGAGGCTGTTTCCCCAATCAGCCCAGCCTTTGGCTCGCAGCCCCAGCCCTCTCCCAGGGCCAGCTGTAACCCTTTCAGGCTCGGAGCAGGTGACCACCCTGCTACACTCTCCTAGACCCCAAACCCTTCATCCCTGGTTCCACCCCAGAGCCTGCACCCCCAACCCTCTGAGCCAGCCCAGTGAAAATGATTGAGTGAAGGAGGATGGGGAGTGTGAATGACAAAGGGAGGTGGGGATGGAGTGAGAAGGGGGCAGGGCCGCCGAGAAGTGGCGGGGCCTCGTAGGAGTGATATGGCAGGGTGCGGGGCAAGGGTGTTTGGTTTTGTGCAAGTAGAAAATTGGCAAGCCTATGGACAGCTTGTGTGGAATGACATAGCCAGCTTTTTGATTTGCCAACAAATGGTGAAGAAATAGGAGTGTTAAAAGTATCATATTAAGTTCATTAATTAATCAAAGTTCAGGTTGTTTGCAGACCTGTTTTCAGCAAAACCCAAAGAAGCTGAGGCCAAAGTTCAGAGACAAGTTATTGACTAGGAATTTTCAGATCCACTTTGTTCCAAGTTTCATGTGGGAAACTTATCAAAATTGTTTGTTTTGATAGTTTTACATTAGTTTTATTTGAATTCCCCATTGTTAAAAGTGAGGCTGGTGGTGACAGCTGGGAGAGCTGATAGTTAAGTTTGCCAAACACTTTCTGTTATAAGACCTGTTTTCAGTTGCTTATAACCTTATCTAACTTGAACTGTTCAAGCTGAAATTAATCCCCCCCGCCCCCACACACACCCAATCATCTGTTTGAGAAGCAGAGATTTGAAATTTGAGGGTTAGTTCTAGGGTTTGGGGGATCCCTTTTGCTGTCCTCATGAAAACCCACCCAGATATATCTGTTACAAGTCTCTGAAAATTGCCATTTACACATGTTCGTTTTAGGCTAGCTGCTAAATTCTCTGAGCATTCCATCTGCAGTGAGTGTACTCCAGCCTCGTGGAGCTCTTACATGCCAACTGCACAGAGCATGCTCCCATGGCCAAAAGTCCCCAAATTCCTGGGGCTCTCTAATTTATGGGAGAGGCCTAACTTTAGATGCAGCTGTGGGGTGAGTTGCCATCTCATATGTACTGATCAGTAGTCACCTAGCTGTGCCTTGTCTTTAGAAGAGTATAGGTCAATGAGTTCTGATGGCCCACTGTTGCAAAGGTCTGTTCCCTCAGGCTTTATTCCTTCTTACAATAAGGATGAGGAAGAAAGATCCGTCCTCTCAGTGATGGAACTGGATGTATTCTGCAATAATTTATGAATATTGTATATTGACCTTGCTATTGGGATGTTTACTGAGTGAATGTATTGGTTTAGTTTAATAGCAGCTTTACGGAAAAAATCAGGAAGGGAAAAGAACGGCTCGAGTTGAAGCCAGTTGAAAGTTAAGAGACAAGAAATTCCAGGCTGTTTGATCACTATATACACCACTGGTCAGCAGCAAAGAATCCTGTGGCACCTTATAGACTAACAGACGTTTTGCAGCATGAGCTTTCGTGGGTGAATACCCACTTCTTCAGATGCAATTCACCCACGAAAGCTCATGCTGCAAAACGTCTGTTAGTCTATAAGGTGCCACAGGATTCTTTGCTGCTTCTACAGAACCAGACTAACACGGCTACCCCTCTGATACTTGACACCACTGGTCAGACTCCCGAAGAGAACGGCAGGTGCTGAACACAGTCAGACCTGCTGAGTAAGCATGGTTGATATACAGGGTACTATAGCCCAGTGCCTGAGTTGGGTGGGAGAGCTGAAGCATTCCACCCCAGAAAAGGTAAAGGCATGAGATCTGACACTTGTGGGGGTGCACTCAGAGAGACCAGCAAGGGGATGGATATGCAGCTAGCCCTGTTAAGTGTGACACTCTCATAACCAGGAGGTGGGATATGTTTGAAACCCCATAGCTAGAAGAATTTAAAACTAGTTTGGATGAAACACTCAAAAATATTATGCCTAAAAATCCTAAACACGTTGGCCATGGAATGGACCTAGCCCACCAAGTCTAATTCTTAAGATTCAGTCATAAAGTGTGCTTTGGAGCACAAAGCTTTCCATTAACAATGGACTTCTTTTTTTAATCACTACCTATACTGTACGATCATTTACAAAAGGATGTCTGTTCCTGAGAGTTTAATTTTATTTTCCCTTCCCATATCTGATCTGGAATTGCTTTTGCATATTTGGGATTGCTGGTATTAAGTCTTAATATGTTTCTAGCAGAGGTATGAAATGCAGCATGACTTTATTTTCTGCCCTCTTGTTTTCCTTAACTGATTGTGTGCTATGCTGGATGGAAATAGCAGCGTAATACTAAGAGTTTCTGTTTGTAGTAAATGTCCCTTAATATAGATAATACAGCCAAAAGGACATTATAGCAGATATATATAGTATTCCTTACTAATGAGAATGTTAGCAGCAGTGCTGTGAAATGGTGAGGGTTTGATTGTTTTCCTGCTGGGTTTTGTTTGTTTTTGCTTCCTTTGGTGTGAAGATTTTTGTTATTACTTTCAAGTGAGGGGGTGGGAGGTGTCCTATTCTGTGGGTTTTCTCCTTAGTGTTTACTGTTCTATTTTCAGTGGTCTGAAAGCCGATCTGATAAGTACCTCAGTATGCATAATCAGTATTCAACACTGTTTCCTCCAATAAACTGCTAATTTAAATACTAACAAATACCTAATACATTATTGATTAGTAAATGTAATACAGTTCAAAGTTAATAAAAGTGTCAGCATTCCAGCTGTGGGTAACCAGAATGCACTGAACTCTGGCCACTGCTCCTTTGGCCCTCCCACATCTTCTGCCCAGGTGTAGAAGTCAGAGAGGATAGGTCCACACTGCAATTAGACACATGCGGCTGGGTGTCCTAGAGCCTGGGCTTCAGCTCAAGCCTGAACATCTATGTCGCAATTCAACAGCCCCTTAGCCTGAGCCCGAGTCAGCTGGCACCAGCCACAGGTTTTTAATTGCAGTGTAGACATACCCTTCCAGACTTGAGGGAGGTTTCTGCTCCCACTGTACTCCTGAGCATTGGAAAATTTGTTGATCAGAGCAGAAAATTACTACATAAACACTGTGAATTTTATAGGTTCTCAGTTACAGATGGGGGGGGGGGAAACCCAACAATATTTTTTAGGCTTATTAAGGCAGAGTAATTACGGCGCTTTCACACTGTGTTCTGATATGTACTCACCTACAGAAGTTCATGTGAAGTGGGCAGTGAAATTGTTTTCTCAACCCATACTTTCAGGAAGAGAACTCCTGAAAATTGTCAGTTTCAATAGAAGTTGCTCCACTGAACCAACCAATACATATTTTTCACTATGCTCTCCCCCCCCGCATCTTTTTTCCCCGCTTTGTCTTAAATACATGGGACCAGATTCACAGCTAGAGTAAAATAGCATAGCAATTTTCCCTCACTGAGAATCTGGCCCTTTGCTGCCAATAGTGGTGCTGATTCAACAGGTTTTCTTTTGGCTTTTAATTTCAACTTTGTAACTGTTTGGGAACTTTTAAATATTTTCCCTTTTCTCACAAGGGGAAAAATATCATACTCATTATTAAACTACACCAGTGCCCATCTTTCAACTGAATTGATGTGAACTACTCTGTAAACTCCTTCTTTTCAGTATGCCTTATGCTATATCATGTTAAATCCTTTGTCTTTGAGAATAATCTTATAGAAGTGGCGAACTGTATTTGGGAACTGACCTCAATGTATCTGTAACATATTTGAAGGTACAAAAGATAAGGTAGACAAAACCAGAACTAATTTACTGCTATTAGTAGACCTGATCCAGCAAGTACTTACATTTATAATAACAACTAGCTCGTATACAGCTTTTTTCACCTGTAGATCTCATAGTAATCTTTACTTATGTGAGTGGTACATTATCTTCAATGGGGCTACTTCTGTGTCTAAAGATTACTCACATAAATAAGACTTGTCGGATCAGTCCCAAAGTGAATGTTTTCAGCCATCAGCATTGATTTAATTTAAAATGATCTTTCAATCACATATTTCAAGTTATACACTATGTGTTTTGTAAGATTTCAGTCAGGGACAAGGAACACCTTGAAAAGAGTAATTTAATTGGAAACAGCCAGTGTTGATTTATGAGAGAGAAGTTTATCTTGGTAACTCTCTAAAGTTCTTTAAAGATATTATTGTGTTAGTAGATGAGGGATCTGCTGTGGGTATTATATACAGTACATATTTTCAAGTTGACTTTTAGACAGGTTGTGATAAGGAATCATGGAATAAGGATAAAGTAACTTGTTGAACAGAAAACTAGCTGCGAAACAAGAAACAAGGAGTGGCTGTAAATGATAAATTCTCTAGTTGGAAAGAGGTTGCCAGAGGGGTACCTCAGGGATTGCTTTTAGGACCTTGCTGTTACAGTGTACATAATTCATTTGGATGAGAATATCAAAACATCAAAATTAGTGGATTTTATCAAATTTAGAATTATAATAAGGAACAATGCAAGCTCATAAAAGAACCCAGTCCCCTCTTAGGTTGTTGAGCCAGTAATGGTAATGTTGGCAAATACATAATGTGTCTGTGGGCAAAGGACCAAAATAGAGATGCTACCAGGGGAAACTGCTGCCAGTAACTATTATAGTTGTTTACAATAAAATAAAAAGAGACTTAGGGTTTTGTAGGTAAAACCTCAGAGCCATCATCCCAGCTAGGCAAACAAGGCTACATAAAGGGCAAACAGAATAATGGGCTATATCAACAAACAAAATACAACCAAAGAAGTGATAGTTACTCTCTACACAACACTAGGGCAGAGCACAACTAGAATACTGGGTTACGTTGTGATCATCTTTTTGTAGGATATTATTGCTGTAGCACAAATCAGGATGATTGTAGGGTTCAAGAATACTTGCTATGTGAAAAGGTTAGTGACGTTTATCCTCATTGAGGAAAGAAGATTTCCAGCAATTCTCTGCTTACAGCAAGGCAGAAGTTTATTTGGAGTTACTTACTGTCAATGTACTGAAAGGTTTGGTTAGATGGATTCCCATAGTTAACTGGTGTGGGTCAGTATCATAATGATAGCCAAGCCTACGAGCCGGGGCCTAATCTCACTACAATTAAGATAAATTCAGGGTAAATACACTGGTTTGAATTGAGTTACTTGGATTTACACTGAAGTAAGAAGCAGCAGAATCTGGCTATACTTGCTACTGAGAATGAACCTGCTAGGGGTTTGGTGCCTCTGACGGTATAGAGGTTCTTTGTCAAGCTTGTCACTGACACAATAACTACCAAATGGTATGTCTGATATTTGAGCTTCTAGGAGAAGCTGTAAAACTTACAAAATGAAAAGATTTAAGCTAATGCAAAGTTTTGAGAAAATTGCACAAAAGCTATTCACACTGATGAAGGGCTTAGGAGCCAGTTACCATAATTTATATAAATGGAGAAATTAATATAAACCAGAGATAGAATATAAAACAGCCATTTTCCCAAAAGAGAATACACGCTAAGTAAGGCCTGTGAAACCAGCAGTGCAGAATGAAGGTGCCAGTCTAACAGATTTTTATAAAGCGAAAGATATAGTAAAAGACAGCATTAGAAAGCTGGTAAGGATGCATTTAAAAATAGAAAGTGGGTGAAGTACAGATATGCCAAACCCATGGAAAAAACACAGAAATTGGGCTTTTTGGGGGCTTAATTGGCTTGTGAGTTGCTTGTTGGCTAGTTTTTGGCTTGTAACTTGGTGCTTGTTGTAGCTTGTTGCTTCTTTTTTTTTTTGATTAGCTCCCAGCAAGAAGGGCAAGGTGGAGAGAGAATCGGGGTGCACAGCGGACCCACCACAGTCCCAAACTGCACGTCGGAGGAACCTAGTCACATAGAGTGTTCAGGTTCTTAGGGCTTGGCTTGTTTTGGCCTTGTTTTGAAATGGGATTAATTTGATTTTTGGCTTATTGTGAAAGTCGGGTGCTTATTTACCACCTGAAAGTTGGCAGCTGTGGTGAAGGGGCCTGGGGAAGTCTTAGAAAAGTGAATTTTCTCTTTTATGACTTCAGTAGTAAGGTAGCTTATTAACATTTTCTATTTATATTAACTCCTGGTCCCTGTTTACTGTTGTTAAATCCATTTGCCTTAGAGCATTTTATGTCGTATTGTTCTCTAAGGAGCACTTACACATCAGCTGTAAATAATTCTCTCATCCACAGTGACAGTGAACACCCTTAAACTGCCAATACATTATGTATCAGCATCCCCATAACCCCGTCCTTCAACTCACACAGACATCACACATTACACAAGGGATCTCATTCAGTGTTTTGGGGAATTATGCAGATTAGAGGGTATATTCACCTCCCAGTGCGCTGGAATTTCTAAATGTGTAACTTCTATTAAGTTTATTGGTACTTCTATTCATAAATCTATGAAATGAAAATATACCACAAGCAGAGTCTAATAATAGGCCTCTGAGAAAGTTTTAAACAATCCTTTAAAAGTAGGACATTAAAAAAAGAGATTAAGCAGAATTTTCAAGGTTTCAGAATAAATTTGTTAAATCTGTATATTATGGGCTCATTCTTGCAAACCCTTCCAAGCAAATTGCTTACTACTGTAGTCAGTGTGCATGGTCATAAAACACTACATTTGTAAGTGTATTCACAATCTGGCCCAGTCTAGTTCATGTCTGAATCCCAAATCATGTAATGGATTGGGAGTTGAACTCGTAATAAATTATTGTTTTTATATATATATTAAGATAATGTTTATAATTTTATATCCAGTAAAAGATTATAAAGTAGATATTAAAAGTCCTGCAACCTGATTCACACGGATGTAATGGTCCACCTACAATGGATTCAGTTACTCTGTCTAGGCCCTGGTTTGTTTCTGAATACCAGAATAGTTAAATATTTTACTTACAGAGTCAATTAAACTGTTGTCTACTTATTCATCTCTTTCATAAAGTTCATGTTAGTTTATGGGCAATATTTTCCACATTACTACGTGCACTGAAAGGCTTTATTGTTTAATAATGGAGAAGTAATAATAACGGTAAAATAATCCCAAGGCTTCAATATAAAGCTTGTATATTGATGGGTAGAAGACTCCATCTGCCAGAATTGCTAGTCTATTCTTTTTCATAATATTTAATAATTTATCAAGTCATGCTGACCCTTAGCTGATTGCAAGAGCCAGGAAGTGCTTTAGAAGTCTGTTACATTCTATCAAACTAGACGTGTGTTTTTCCCATGAAGCAGCGTGTAACCGTCCAGAAAAAATCAATCAGCAGCAATGTATTTTAGGTATGAGGATGCAGTTCACTTAGAGCCACTCCTGTAACCCTTATTCACTCTGAGTAGCACTTAAGTGAGTAGTTCCATTGATTTTAATGAAAGTACTCACCTGAGTAAAGATTGCAGAGGGAGGCTGTTACTGTACATTTGGATGTAGTTTTTAAACAAAATAGTTTTTAATAGTTTTTATAGTTTAATAGTTCAGTTTTTTTAAAAAGCCAACTAAATGTTGATGTTTCTTTACACACATCAGTCCTTTTAGTGAGTATGTTATTAACACTGAATTCTTATATTCTTTTTTTAAATGCATATTTATGTAACAAAAAATTACTCAGGAAGGATTTTAATTTCCTTCCTACTGCTTTATAGAATTATAAAGCAAAGGTTTCTGAATCACGAAAAATGGTTGATAATGATCCAAGGTAATGGGCTGAAATAGTCTTCAGTTGCAGTAATAAACTGGAAATAAAACATTACTTCTTTCATCATAGATAAACAGAGTTCGTATTCAATGAAAAGACATATTTTGCAATAAATACTGTTTCTATGCACTTTGTGTGTACATTTAAATCTACAATGTCTGATTTTCAATAATAATTTTCAAAGGAGCTAGGAGAGATTTTGAAGAGCAAGACATGTACAGCATCATTTTTTGATATTTTATAGAATTTTTCATTTTTGTGCCTTTGGCTGTCACTCCCAAATATGTAATTGAGACGGAGCACATATACCTGATGCCCAAGGTTCCCAGCTCAGAAGTAACAAGAACACTTAGAGTCTTTCATTTTACATTCTTATCTAATATTAACCTTTTCATTCATTGTCATATTTGGTTTAAATAAAAGCCAAGTCCTAAGCTTTCTGCTATCTGGTGTAGCATATAGAATGCTATTACAATTTTGATGTATATCTTCAAAATGTTTGGGGAGTATGCCAGGAATCTAGGTGTGCAAAAGAAATATATTTTTTAAAATTTGCTTTTTAGAACTTCATTTCCAATTGATCACCATTACATAGTTGACACATGACTCATGACTAATACAAAGACTTCCCTATGACTTTGTTAATTATGGTAGAAATGCATGTGTATCTCTATGGGCTCATTAGTGCTCTTTAGGTACTCCCCAAACTCCTCAGGACACCAGGCTATACTCCTTTATACAGTGCAGCATCCTTCTCCATGGGGGCCACTTGCGGGATGGGAATCCATGACCCTACTTCCTGCCTTTCCTTTCCTGTTCCTATTAGAATGCTACATGGAGCACGTCGGAAATGTTCACCAAGCTATATCGGAAAATGGCAAATCACTGGAGCTAAATGTTTTGGCAAAGCGCTCACTTCTAGGATCAGTAGGTCTGCATCCAAGGCCTTGTCTACACTACAAGACTATTTCGAATCAACTTAGTTCGAATTTGTGGATTCGACCTTATGAAGTCGAATTTGTGTATCCATACTAAATACACTAATTCGAATTTCTGAGTCCACATTCACGGGGCCAGCATCGACTTTGGAAGCAGTGCACTGTGGGAAGCTATCCCACAGTTCCCGCAGTCCCCGCTGCCCATTGGAATGCTGGGTAGAGCCCCCAATGCCTGCTGGGGGAAAAAATGTGTCGAGGGTGGTTTTGGGTAACTGTCGTCATTGAACCGTCAATCACGCCCTCACTCCCTCCCTCCCTGAAAGCGCCTGCGGGCAATCTGTTCGTGCACTTTTCTGGTCAGTGACAGCGTGGACGCCACAGCACTGCAAGCATGGAGCCCGCTGCGATCCTCGCCGTTTTCTCCTCCTCGCACTTTATCGTCCACCTCTTCCACATTCAGCTGCTGAGAAACTGGGCTACTTTTCAATGGTTCTGCAAGCACTGGGGGACCATAGGGGACGTTTTACCAACATGAACGTCGGATGGCCGGGCAAGGTTCATGATGCATGTGTTCTCAGGAACTGTGGGCTGCTCAGACGCCTGCTGGAAGGTAGTTTCTTCCCGTACCACGAAATAACTGTTGTGGATGTGCATTTGCCTATAGTGATCCTCGGTGACCCAGCCTGCCCGCTAATGCACTTGCTCATGAAGCCCTATACAGGCGCCTGGGACAGCGACAAGGAACTCTTCAAATACCAGCGAGCAGCGTGACCTGTGACTGTTCAGTTTCTTTACAGAGAAGCTGAACCTGCCCCTGTTTCTTTACCCAGTTACTGTTGACTCTCCTCTTCGGTTAAATACCCCGTTCTCCCCGTTTCCCCCACTTCCAAGACACGTGTAAAAATAAAATACATGTCACACTGTTACTGAGGAGAGGTTTCTTTATTCATGACTTTTCGTTAAAGGGTTGAAACTGGAACGCAGACTGTGGTGGGTAGGGTGTGCGCTGATGTAAAGACCGCCTCTAAACTCAAGGAATGACAGGCTCCTGCTCCTACAGCGGTCCGCATTGCCGGACTGCTTGTTTCAACGGAGCCTGCCATCCCTCCTTTTTGGGATTCTGTGTGCGGGGGGCTATGTGGCCTTGTGGCGGAGGAGGACGGATACAGATTCCTCTGCTGCGTGACTCAGCGGTCCAGGACAAGGACCGCTGTATAAGATCTGTAACCGCCCTCCCCCGCTGCAAAGTCACATCTCCCCCGCCCACACAGATCCTGGAAACCACCTCCCATACCGACCACGGTGCCTACTGACTGCACTGTGTGTGTGACCCGCTGCTGATCCGGCCCCCGTGTCTGTACCCTGGGAAAGGTGCCTGTCCTATGCAATTAGCAACGCACTTCCCCACGCACCCCATTCAAACACAGTCTTCAGTGAAAAAACATGACGGAAACAGTACTTAACAGCAAAGTATTTTTATTACTTAAGTACACAGTTATGGGATGGGACTGGGATTGGGACTTGTTTGAGTCCGGAAGGGAAGGACTTATGCAAACGTAGGGTATGAGAGCTTTTGGTTACTTGAGCACTCTGCTGGGGTGCAGTGACAGTATTCACGGCCCAGGGCGGGCATCCTCCTGGTTATTTAGGGTGAGGGGGGTATGTGACTTTGTGGCGGGGGAGGGCAGTTGCAGAGATACTGCCGGGGGCTCTGACCTGCAGCGGTCCTGCAGAACATACACAAGTCGCCGGAGCGTGTCCGTTTGCTCCCTCACTAGTACAAGCATTGCTTGAGTCGCCTGCTTGTGTTCCTCACGCCACCTCTCCTCCCATTCGCTGTGTGAGCGCTGGTACAGAGAGACTTTCTCCCTCCACTGCCTCTGCTGGTCCGCCTTGGCTAGGTAGCAGCCCACACATTCATCGAAAATCGTGTCCCTTGTCTTTTTCTTTCGCCGCCTAATCTTCGCCAGCCTCTGCGAGGGGGATGCTGTGGCAGGTCTGGAGACAGTAGAAGCTGTGAGATGGGAAACAGTTAGTGAATTCCTTGCAAAGATACTTTTTTGCGAACAATTAACTGAGTCTAGGCTGTCTCTGTGAATTTTTTGTTGAGACCCCTGTGCCTGCTGTTGCACAAATCATTTGCGCGGTGGATTCTGGGTAAATGTCGCCAGTCATTCCTTCCTCCGGGAAAGCAACGGCAGACAATCATTTCGAGCACGTTTTCCATGAAATGCCCTGGCACACGCCATAGCGTGGGAACAATGGACCCTATTTTGCCTTTTGTGTATGTCACCGTATGTGTACTAGATGCCGCTGACAGAGGCGGACCAGCAGCGCTACACAGCAGCATGCTTTTGCTTTTGCATGACAGCAGTGATGGTTACCAGGCATACTGCACCGTCTACCATACCATGAACTGGTAAGAAGACAGTAATAAGATGGTCATGGTTACCTGTCCTTTTGCACTGCGCCATTTGGTGCTGTCATAAGTGCCCCTGGCCGATCAGCCAGGGGCACAAAAGCAAAATTTGGGAATGACTCCCCGAGTCAATCCCTCCTTTTTGGGTATCTAAAAATAGAATCAGTCCTGCCTAGAATATGGGCAACTGTACTAGAGAACCACTGTATCATAGAACCAGAGAGCACAGCTGCTCTCTGGCCAATCATGCATAAATTTTGAGCTGAATGCTATTCACAGGGTGTGCTCCTGAAACAACCCCAGCTGTTCATTCCGTTCTTCCCCCAGCCTTCCTGGGTTCCAATACCATTGTCCCCCCACTTGTGTGATGAAGTAATATAGAATGCATGAATAAGACACAGGTAGTCGTTTGTGAGAAATGAGTGGAAGGAAGCCTCCAGCTGCAATGATAGTCCAGAGATGACATTAAGGGGTGTGGAGGAGGGAGCCAATCATCCCTCTGCTAGTCCAGGGGCAATTGAATCTTTTCTTTACAATGAAGGGTGGGGGGCTGATGGAGCTCAGCCCCCTGTTGCAATGATGAGGACGGTTACCAGCCATACTGCACCATCTACCATGAAAAATTAGGACCAGGCGACCTTGATCGACCTGTCCCAAGCAAGTTGGTATGGTTACCAGTCCTTTTGCACTGCCCCATGTGCCAATAGGCTGATGATGAGGACGGGTAGCAGTCCTATTGTACCATCAGCCACCCATGGCGGGGTGGGAGGAAGGATGTTGTTGTTGAGTGCTGCAGCAGCGCGTCTATCTGCAGCATTCAGTACAGATACGGTGACATGTAAAAGAGTCAACAGAGGATTGTTTTCCCTTTAACTTCTGGGGGTCGGGGGGGGGTGCGTAAATTGCCGAGCTATGCCCCGACCCACCGCGGACACTGTGTTTGACCCTAGAAGCATTTGGAGATCAGCCAAGAATGCAAATGCTTTTCGGAGACAGCAGGAACTGTGGGATACCTTGCGTCCTCGTTCCCCCTCCCTCCATGAGCGTCCATTTGATTCTTTGGCTTTCCGTTATGCTCGTCACGCAGCTGCGTGCTGAGTCTGTGCTATGCCGTCTGTCCGGAGATTTTTTAAAAATACTTTGGACCAGGCGTAACATTACAGTAATTCCCCTACTTAGATGCAGGAGTCTCCGAGCGAGATAACCGTGAGGACGGGCACTGAAGGAGATAGAGAGCGCATGCTGCGTGAAATCTAGCACGAACCACGGACCTATGCAGCCGTGCTCTGGGAGGCAGTGCTCCCTGAATACCGCATGAAAGCCTCGCGCGGAAAAGTGTGCTATCACGGAGCACCCAATAAGGCAGCTCTCCCCAGGAACCTCCTGCTGATGCTTATCGATTAACGGCAGGAGAGCTTCGTGGAGATCTCCCAGGAGGATTTCTGTTCTATCACCATATATACAGAGACCTCCTTTTCACACACTTCAGATTGCTGTTATATTAAGAATAAAAGTTAACATGGTTAAAGCACTTACCGACTGCTCCTACCCCTGATTCAGGATCCGGGTTCCTGGCCGGGGAGGGTTGGTAGGGGATCTCCGTGACGGTGATGAAGAGATCCTGGCTGTCGGGGACACCAGCGTTGTAAGCGCTGTCGCCTGCCTCGTCCTCCACAAACCCTTCCCCATCTTCCCCGTCCGTGAACATCGTCGAGGAACTGTCCGTCGACACTGTCCCATCATCAGAGTCCATGGTCACTGGTGGGGCAGTGGTGGCAGGCTCCGTAGCATCCGTTGGCCGCTTTGATTTTTTGGTAGGCTTGTCTGGGGTCCTTGATTTTCACGCGGCACTGCGTTGCATGACGGCTGTATCCTCTGTCTGTATCATGGCTTTGGAGACCTTCTCGTAGGTCTTTGCATTCCGTTTGTTGGAGCGCAGCTCCGAAAGCACAGACTACTCGCCCCCCACACCGATCAGATCGAAGAGTTCCCGGTCAGTCTATGCTGGGTCCCTCTTTCTATTCAGAGATTACATGAACTCCTCTGCTGGAGAGCTCTGCATTGCTGCCGGTGCTGCTGAGCTCGCCCGATGTCCAACCACAAAATGAGATTCTAACTGTCCAGAAAGGAAAAGGAATTCAAATTTTCCCGGGTCGTTTCCTGTGTGGCTGGTCAGAGCATCGAAGCTCGGACTGCTGTCCAGAGCGTCAACAGAGTGGTGCACTGTGGGATAGCTCCCGGAGCTACTAAGTTCGATTTCCATCCACACCTAGCCTAATTCGAACTAGCCATGTCGAATTTAGCGTTACTCCACCTGTCGGGGTGGAGTACCAAATTCGAACTAAAGAGCCCTCTAGTTTGAATTAAATGGCTTCCTGGTGTGGACGGTTGAGCGGTTAGTTCGAATTAACGATGCTAAATTCGATTTAAAGTCCTAGTGTAGACAAGATGCAAGAGCCTTGCAGCCCCTGGATCCATGTCTAGAGCTGAGTTTCTGGGGGCTGCTAGACGCGCAGCTTTGCAGCAGGGAACTTGCCAGCCCCCAGAGTCCTGGCTAGAGCTAGGTCGTTGGGGATTGCTAGATTCCCAGCTTTGCAGCAGGGAGCCTGACAGTCCCTGGAGGGGAGAGGGGTGGGGGAGGCTGTTGAGCTATGGTGTTGCTACAAAGGTGGAAGTGGTGCAGTCACACCAGGACCAACGAGATCATGGGGGCCCAACCAGCAGAGGATGCTTTACCTGTAGGCAGACTAGCAGCCCCCAGCTGGACTGCCAGGGAAGTGTTCCCATCCCCTCCCCAGCCTCACCCTGGCCCCAGCATGGGTAAGATCATGGCTATGGCTCAGGCACTAAGAGGCTTGGGGCTGCTCCTGGCCACTGCTGTTTCTTTGGGCCCTATGTGCCCTGTTGACCAGACAGCTGTTGGCCCCTGTCCTGGCCACCACCACGACCCTGGACTTGCCCTGCGGCCACTGCTTCAACAGTGAGGCGCTCATCCAGAAAGGTGTGGGAAGGAGGTGCACTGGGGTTTGTGATGGATGCTGGGGGCCAGGCAGTGGAGGCGGGGTGCGGGTACAGAGTGCGGGAAGTCAGACATGCAGGGGGTGTCTGGGTGCCACTGTGGTTGAGCTGAGTGGCTCCCAAGGAAGGTTGCCGGGGCAAATTGAGTGCAGGTCCCCAGCCCTGGGGGGTGGAGGATAGGGAGGCTGGAGGGGAAGGACCCCAACTTATTGTACGAGGGCCCTTTGAGGCCTTTTTATGCCACTGCAATAAGCTCCCCGTCCTATGGCACAGAGCCTGTCAGTCTGTGGAGCCCTGACTGAAACCAGGACTTTGTCGGCTGCTAGGCTACCCGCTACATGGTAGGGACCAAGCCAGCCCCAGGACTCCCTGCTGGATTCATACTCTCCTTGTCATGATGCTGGAGCCTGGAAGTCCTGGGACTGGCTTACAAAGGTCTGGTGTTCCAGGGCATCCCCTTCAGACTGGCTGCCCTGGGACCAGGAACCCCACAGCTTCCAGACTCCCAGGTCAGCTAGCTCCCGGGCTTGCCTGCTTAGGGGAGAAGCTCAGGGAGCTAGCTGGTCCAGGAGTTTGGAAGTCCTGGGGTTCCCAGCCTTGGGATAGTCTGGATGGCAGGGCTGCCTTGGAGCCACAGGCCTTGGGAGCCCTGGCAGCAGCTCAGTGAGACTGACTGGAATGTCAGTTTTACATTTTGTTTCAGAAACAGTGTGTTTCAGCGTTTCCAAAACAAAATTTTGGATTCACTGAGAAATTTTGGCAAATTTGGTTTCGTTCCACTGTGGAACAAACCAAAATGTCAAAAAACCCTGAAATTTCCTGTAGGCTGAAAAATGCACATTTTGGCCTGTTGTAATACTATATGCCCCCGGGGCACAGGGAGGAACTCAGGGACTGCAATTATGCTTGGCCCTTATGTGAACCATCTAAGTAGGGAAAAGAGTCTTTGCATCTTGCTCCTTCTTCCTCCTCTCCCTCTACACCTCCATGCCCATACGTAAAAGTCAGGCACAATATATCAGCTTCTTAAATCCTCATAAGGGTTTGGATTACAAAGAAGAGAAAATTCCTGACTTTTTAAAAAAGTCATGTACCTGCTAAGTTATCTCCCCTCTGTATTTCTTACTGCATTCCTCTCCTATGTGTCTGCCTTCTAGGATACCAGCTCTTTTGTGCAGTGACTGTATTTTTGTGCATTATACAGGGCCAAGCATACCGTTGGCACAAAATATGTAATTTTTAAAATGAGGGAAATTTATACAGGAAAAACAGCTGTTCGGGTTAGAGGGGTTGAGCACCTGCAGCTCCTATTGATGGCAATGGCAGTTGCAGGTGCTAAGCACTGCTGGGATTTGTCCTATTATATTTTGAAGACAAACAAAACTCTGATAAATCTAGAGAAGGGAGAGGGGAACTGGACTGTGGTAGTGTATGAAAATCCTCAACATAAATGAGCACACACTGTAACGCAGAAGAGAAAGGGAGTTCAGAGAGATGCTAATGACTTTCATGGAAGCAGTACATGTCTTAGAGCTGTGGATGCACAGCTGCCACAAACCTTTGAACATTCTTTGATAAACTAGATTCCCAAGGAAACACCTGGTTATTTACAATTCTGGCTGTACAGATTTATACAAGATGGGTGAGGTGACTCAAAGAAGAACTCTGTGAAGCTTGGAAGCTTGTCTCTTCCACCACCAGAAGTTGGTCCTCATTCACCTTGTCTCTCTCATGTCCCGGGACCAACACAGCTACAACACTGCGAACAGATTTATACAGATGGACATACAGATCTTCAGATATTATCTGATGGCTTTTACCTCCTTTTATTTTTTTTTTATTTCTAATTTATTGTTTATCTTTAGATGGATGGATTTCTGCATCTCAGATGCATTCTAGCTGGCCAATAGGACATGCTGAGAATATGGTGACTACATGGTGCTTTGGATCGGAGCCAAACACCTTAAAATAAGGAGAGTTCTGTGTCAGAAGTTGTTTGTGGGATGCATAGAGCCATTCAGTGTTTTTGAGAACTGTTGTATAATTAGTTATTTTTATTTCTAATTTATTGTTTTCAGTGGAAGCCTCCTTTATATTTGTGCTTGTTTATTTTCACCCACTGAGCCAGCATTCTGTTTGGGAAGAGGGTTTCCCATCAGGAGGTGAAATGCTGTTGCTTTTCATAGCAGAGGAACACAAGAACATTGGAGGCAAATCGGAAATATTCACTGTGCATTTATTTTCATGAATTTTTAAATTATTTTTTCCAATTCTTTCACCACATCTTCATTATTTTCACCACAGTGATTTGTTGTTAAGCTGCAGTAAGACGTTTAAGGAAGGGGGTTTATATATCATTTTGCTAAAGTTGCGACATATTGTTGTTGTTTTTTTTAATGTTCTGAGGATGCTGATCTCCCTAATGGTGTTAATCCCAGGGAGCACAGGTACCGTACGTAAATAGAATTGGTGATCTGTAGAAATGCTGAAGAATGAATAAAAAAAATTCTGTGGAAAAATTGAATGAGTTGCCTTTTCATTGTTAAGAATTTTTCCAAGTCACTGCAAAGTGGCTCCTTTTACAAAAAATAAACATAAACTCTGCGGATGTTGTGTGTGCTTGGTGCACTGTGCGCTTTCCCTGCTGGTCAAGTGCCTAAAGCCCAGGGGCGTCAGTAACCTTCAGGAAGCGTCTACAGAAGGAAAGAAGCAGGTTCCCCAAACTGCTGCTCCTCCCCAACTGGTTGAAGGATGTGCGGTGTTAGATCTTTGTCCTCTCCCACTTTCTGATCGGCTTTCAAAGAGAGTGGGACGTCTGTCCATCTCCACTCTCAGTGCTGTTACTCTTTTGATTGAGCCTTTTAAAGTCTATTGTAGGGGGTTCTCAAACTGGGTTTTGTGACCCCCCTCGGGGGTTGCAAATTTGTTATATGGGGTGTCATGAGCTGTCCGCTTCCACGCCCAACCCCAACTTGGCTCCAGCATTTATAATTTATTTATAATTTATAATAGTGTTAAATATAAACAAAAGTTTTTCATTTCTAAGGGGAGTCACACTCAGAGGTTTGCTGTGTGAAAGGGGTCACCAATGCAAAAATTTGAGACCCAGTGGTCTATAGCTTACTGCCAGTCAGCCAGTGGAGATCTGCTCCACTTCCAACTGTGCAGTCAGGGATCACTGTGCATGTGTGCTACCACCTCCCTAACATCAACTCTAAGGGCCCAATCCTGCACCACTGAAGTTAGTGGGAATTTTAACATGGACTTCATGAGAACAGGAGTTGACCCAAAAAGTGTGGGAATGGGTCAGAGACATGGACTCCCACCCCTGGGCAGGAGGCAAGTAGTGGCATGTGCACAACATAGCCACCCCGAGGGGAAGTTGCCCTCTCAGTGCACCTGTAGCACTCTGCCGGTACAGATTCAAACTGGGTCCAGTGGCTGTAGTTGGAATTGAGTTAAGCCTAATGCCAGTGAAAAATATGACTTCTTATGTGGCACAGATCTTGTTTTAATTAAAAATTGAATTACTTCGTCGGTCAATTTCAGATTCACATATTAAATACGTCTATAGAGAAGAAAGGAAAAATGCCACACAAAGGCCAGGTAATTTTAACAAAGTTTAACCACAAATGTGTAAGAGCAAGCATATGCAGAAAGCTGTAACAGCCTGGATATCTCATCAGTAGTGTCACTGTTTGAAAGAATGAGAGACAAGTTCAAAACTGCCAACCAGACTTTCTTTGAAGCTTCCATCTAGTAAGGGGAAAATGTCTCTCACAGCTTGACATCTAGACTCCAAGAATGTCCACTAAAGCATAGTCTACATCTAAAACTTTGGTTGACCTAGCTATGTCGCTCAGGGGTGTGAAAAATTCATTGTTGGCTATCGCTTGATACCAGGATGATGTCTGCCAGAGGGGAAAAGGTCACTGATGAGATTTAAGATGGCTGAGGAGCCCAGTCCGTGCTCTATATATGATAGGTGGTTGCTTGGAGAAAACACAATGCTGGCCGGGATGCTGTACATTTTTCTTCCTCCTCTGCCATTTCTCAGCCTTTAGAGCAAGGTGATTCCCTTCAAAATGGGCTGAGGCTTCATGTATGATGTGATGCCATTGCAGTCTATTGGCAGCCAGCTCTTCCCAATTCATGGGGTCAGTGCCCCAAAATTCACACCCCTGAGTGATGTACTTGAGCCATCCTAAGCCTCAGTATAGATATCGCGAGGTTGACAGAAGACTTCTTCCATCAACCTAGCTACCACCACTTGGGGGTGGATTTACTACAGTGACAAAAACCCCTTCCATTGCTCTGTAGCAAGTGTATATGTCACAGCACTACAGGTGCATAGCTGCAGCACTGTAGTAGTGTAGACATAGCCTCGGAGGATAAGAAGGGCTAGGAAACTGAAATGATGTAATTGGCACCTCACCAACTTTTAATTACTGGGAAAGAAGTCCAAAGATAACATTTCAAAGAAACCTTTGTTTTAAAAGATGCTTTTATCAAGGTCAGTATGGTGAGGGAGATTTTAATGTAAACAGGAAAGGATTGGGGAAAGGTTAAGTGAGGAGGGGGAAAGCACAAGACTCCTCCAAAACTGGATAAAACCATAAAGTTTTTCTATCAAAAAGTGTAATTAGCACTTCTTTAAAAATTTGAGAAAATTGCTTAGGGGTCAAAGTGTGCATGTGTGTGTGTGTGTGTGCGTGCGTGTGCGTGCATGCGCAAAAGGGCTAGAATTCTACAGCAAGCCCCATTTATCATACCATTTAACTGAAGATGATTGGAAGTGAATTAAAACCAAATTAGAGCTCAAAAATAATTGTAATTTGGAAATCATCCAATGGAGATTTTTCTAGTGGGATCTCAGAGATCTGTTAAAAATATTTAGCAATGATCCGGAAGAAAAATGTTGCTGGTAAAATTTACAGATAACACAACAATTGGTGGAGTGGTAAATAATGATAAAGACAGGTCAGTCCTACAATACAATCTGGGTCATTTGGTAAGCTGAGCTCACTTGAACAAGATGCACTTTAATATAGCCAAATGCAAGATCTTACTTCTAGGAACAAAGAAAGTAGGTCACACTTACAGGATGGGAGACTGTATTTGGAAAGCAATGACTCTGAAAGAGACTTAGGGGTCATTGTGGGTAAGCCAACTGGATGTGAGCTGCCAGTGCCATGTGGTGGCTAAAAACTAATATGGGCCTTGTGTGAATAAGAAGGAATGGAAATAGGGAGGTGTTAGTCACTGTGTACCGCATTAGTAAGATCAATATTGGAATACCATGTCCAGTTCTGGATGTTGACAAATTGGAAGGGACTTAGAAAAGAGCTACAATAATAATTTGAGGTCTGGAAAATCTTTTGTTCAGTGAAAGACTAAAGAAGCTCATTTATTTAGTTTATGTAACAGGTGACCTGATGGTATATAACGTACCTACAGGGGGAGAAGATTTCTGATAGTTGAGGGTAGAGCTGGTTGAAGAACAGATTTTTTTGGTTTGCTGGCCGTTCCAAAAAATAAAAATAAAAATATTTTTGAGTCAACCCAAAACCAGATTTTTCAAAATTTTCAGTGAATTGAAAAGTAAAAAATTTTTTTAAAATATTTTGTTCAAACCAAAATGAATACTTTCATTTAATTTTTTTTTATGTTTTTAGATTAAAAAAATAAAATGTAAACAAAATTGCAAAATAAAAAGCTTTTCAAATAGACAAAAATGTTTTGTTTTGAAAATGTCTAAATGAAACATTTTTGGTTTTGTTAGAATTTTTATTTCACGGGCCGTTTGTAGGGTTTTCTTTAACTGAAATAATTCAGTGACATTGACACAAATTTGCAAAATGTTCTGATGTCATTAAATCTTTTATTTTTTGCCAAAAAAGTTTTGGTTCAAAAATGTCATCCAGCTCTAGTTAAAGGGCTCTTTAACCTCACAGACAAAGGCACAACAAAATCCAGTGGCTGGAGTCTGACGCTATAGAAATTCAGTTTGGAAATAACATGCACATTTTTAACAGTGAGGATAATTAATCAATGGAACAATTTATATATGTGGATTTTCCATCATTTGAAGTCAGTAGTGGATGTCTCTTTCTAAAAAATATGCTCTAGTTCAACCAGAAGTTATAGGGCTGATTAGGATTTACTGGGTAAAATTCTGTGCCGCTTATGGGTAGACTGGATGATTATAATGATGCCTTCTGGCCTTAAAATCTGTGAATATATGATATGTCAAGGATAATCTGTACCTCTGGGATTGAAGGTGTGTGTTGAGTATTTAATACTCATGTTCACAATCTGGGAGCCTGGTCAATTCCCTGCTGCTTTTAGATGTTGCAATAATGGCCTAAAGGATATCCCCCGCCCCCATCTGTTTCTGAGTAGAAGGTTGTGATTGTTTGTTACGGATATACACTTCACTATGATCATCCATGCCTGAGTGTCGCCTCTAGATTACTATTCACAGGTTTATTCCTTGAATTTATCTAGAATTTGAAGCTGGTGCAGAATTTGTCAGCTCACTTATTAAGTTGTGTATCTCACCCTGAGTCATTGTCCATGATCAGCACTAGCTGCCTCTTGCCTCCTGAGTGGATTTTAAGGTGTTGGTTTTGATCTACAAAGCCCTAAATGATTTACTTGAGAGACCACTTTTCTCTCTGAACAGTAGTTGCAATCTCTGAAGATAGTCAAGCTGGAGTTCCCTTGGTTTAATAAAAACAATGAGAAGTCCAGTGGCACCTTAAAGACTAACAGATTTATTTGATCATAAGCTTTTGAGGGTAAAAAGCTTAGTGGGCTTTTTACCCACGAAAGCTTATGACCAAATATTGTAAATCTGTTAGTCTTTAAAGTGCCACCGGACTCCCCGTTGTTTTTGTGGATACAGACTTAACACAGCTACCCCTCTGATACTTGGTTTAATAGAGAGGATGCTGCTGGGTATTCTTCACGAAGGTCTCCAGCTTTAAAAATCTCTACAACTCTGGTCCCTCATGGCTGGAATCGGTAGGGTATGTTGCAAAGGTCATCTGTTTGCTTTTGAGGAAGATCTAGAATTCTCAGGAGAATAGCAAGGGGGATTTTTTGTTTATTTTCTATGCTTGGTCATTGTTGGTTGGGTGAGTAAGAGATTAAGCATAATTGCTAGAGTTGCATTTCATAAGAATTGTACTTCAAAACATTTGTCAAGGAGCCTAGAGCCAGTGGTATCTATTCTTATCAGAACTGAAATAAATAGAACTGAGAATAAATACCAGCTCAGTATAAGCATTTTGAAGTATAATCACATAACATCTAACATGAACATTTTTATACATGAATGTACTGCTGCCATTTGCTTTCCTTTTTAATGAGACTCACAATATGCTTAGTCAATGTGATTGTTTTCTGAGTTGAAGGGTCAATATTTGAAGAAAGTAATGCGAAACAAGGTATTTACTTTTGATAACTGCATTATAAAGGACAGTTTAAACATTTAATGTTTAATGTACCATGTAGAAAAGATTAAAGATGTAGTAATTCAGTTGAATAAGAATGCCTTCAGTTTCAGGGCATAATTCCAGTGACTTCAGATAGCAAGCCCAAAGGCGTTAAAAATAATGGAACTGTGCACTAATTTGTAAGCAACAATAGAAGGGATCTGAGTAGAAGAAAGGTTGCTGTCTGCTAGTGTTTTTGCTTTGTTTTAGTGATACGATTCTTTTATCTAATGATGAACTAGGTGAATTCCAAAGTGTTGTTTATGTAAGACATCCACGTTCAAAAATACATAAAAAGTTGTTGCAGTAAAATGAAAATGAATTTAAAGTGTTAAATTTGTTCGTAGAGTTTTTTGCATTCTTTTAAATATTATGGGCCAGATCCTTAATTTGTGCAAATCTGTGAAGATAGTGGAGCAACATCGATTTACACCATCTGAAGATCTAGCCTTCCTGGGGAAAAAAAACAAAAACAAACTCAGATAGTGTTACTGTGTCATGAAAAATAATGATTGAAAATTGTTTGGGCCACATTCAATGTTAGTGAAAGCAGAGGGCAACTCCATTGACACTAGTGGAGTTAACTTTGACTATACCATGGCCTTTTGGTCTTGATTTTCATATTGCCATTCCTGAAAGCAAAATGTTGTAGATGTAGATACATTACATAACACTATTAAAACATTGCAATGAGTCATTGAAATATGCTGTTTTTTATCCTACCTTTCTGTCTTTCTCTTAGGAATTATGTCCGATCGCCAGTTTGGAAATCAGTTTATGTGCAGTGTGGTTGCATCTCATGTGAGTCATCTACCAACGACAAATCTCAGTTTCGTTTGGATTGCTCCACCTGCAGGAACAGGCTGTGTGAATTTCATGTAAGTTTGTGGAACAATTATCAAAAACAATAAGGTTGTTTTATTGTTGAAAGGCTAAATATATACAATAAATACTAGTTCAGTATAAACATTTTGAAGTATGATCACATAAATCTCCCATGAAATTATTTTACATGAATATACTGTGCTGACATTTTCTTTCTTATTAATCAGAATAACAATATGTTTCGTCAGTGTGACTGTTGTTTGCAAATAGTTAAACTGTCCAAACTGTCTGCACTATAAACTTGCAAATATAAGGATTATGGGCTCAGTTCTGCAAAGTGTTGAATTCAACAGGAATTAAGAGCACTCAGCATCTTGGAGTTGACCAGCACCTGGCAGAATCAGGCCCTTATACTTTAAGGACTGAAAGAATTAGGTAAACATTTTTTCACTTCACTTCTCGATGCCTTTTCCCATTTACACAGGGTTGGAGGTACCCACTATTCTTCACCATTCTTTCCAGTACATAACGGCTTCATAGGTCTTGGGTTTCGGTCCTTTTCTCTTCTAACTTCTCTTGACAGAGTCTTTCCATCATATCCTCAGTCTTCCAGATCCTTTCTTCTTGTTGTCTTCTCCCCATGCTTTCTTTGCTTGTCATTCTTTACCCATTCATATCACATATGCAGCCCACCTCAAATGTCCACTGTCCAGTCTATCTATCTCTGAGAGTCCCAAGTCCATCGTCTCTCTAATTTTTTCCATGCACACTCTGTCTACGCTCCGCTTTCCTGCCTTTCTCCTCAGTATATTATGCCTGGGAGAATTCTGTGCCACTGCGCACACACAGAATTCATTTTTTTCAAGAGAAAATACATTCTGCCTACGAAGTGCTGAAATTCTGCCTTTTGCCCACCAGAAGCTGCTATGGCATCAGAGCAGCCAGCAGCATGAATGCAGCTGGCTGTTCTGGCATCACAGCAGCTTCTGGTAGGCAAACGGTGGAACTGCAGCATTTCTGGGGCCGAATGTATTTCCTGTGGAGAAAAAAAAATTCTGGGCATGTGCAGGTGCAGAATTCTCCCAGGAGTTGAAGTTCATCACAGCACCATGTCCACAGACCCAGGTTAAGACAGTCACAGTGGAGCACATGGGGCTGCTGGTTGGGAAACCAGGAGATGCAAAATCTGTGTGGAAGGATGTTCCCTGCCGGATTTTTTCACTGTTTATGCTCACATGCAGGTTTCCTGTTGTTTCCTCCCTTCCCCTTTCTGCTTGATGACTCAGTTTACTGCTTAAATACAAATTAATGCAAACACACACTCCTTTGTTAAGGACAGGCCTGTTTGGCCAGTTTGGTGCTACATGAGTTTTGAACATACACTTTTAACATCATATGGGGGAAGTTTATAACTTCACACATAATGTTGCTATGTAAATTTCACCATGATAAGATTGACCAGCTAGTTATGAGTTTTCAAATGATACCTCACAAGGCATACATTCTACAAAGATGAGTACAATAGTGTGTATAGTGCAAATAAAAGGATGAATTCTGTCACAAGCAGATCATCAACATACATCAGTTTTCTCTGTCTCCACAGGCTCAGTTATCTTACTAATTAACGGCATAGGTAAGATGAAGAGAAGTGGACTCAGCACACTGCCTTGTCTCAATCTCACTGTCACCTCAAAACTCTTCGAAATTCCATCTTAGCTCTTGACCCTCAATACAGCTCCTCTGTCATCTCCATTTCTTGCAGTTCCCCTCCCTCCCATTTCAGTACCCCAGACACCAGCTCATCTAGAACCAAGTCATGCTTTCTCAAGAGCAGTTATGTGTGGTGTAGTTGTAGCCACGTCAGCCCGTGGATATTAGCGAGACAAGGTGGGTGAGGTAATATCTTTTATTGGGCGAACTTTTGTTGGTGAGAGACAAGCTTTTGTGCCATATAGAGCTCTTCTTCAGATCTTGGAGAGATACTCCCAGCATTACAGCAAAATGCAAGGTGGAACAGATTGTTTAGCATAAGTAGTTAGCACATATTATAAGGGGACCATTCAAGGTAGAGTGGTCCGTTAATAACTCTATGGTCAAAGCACAAAAAGAGGGGGTTAGTGGGTTATAGATTGTTGTAATAAGCCATAAATCCAGTGTCTCTGTTCAGGCCATGATTTTTAGTGTCTAGCAAAGTAATGAATTTAAGCTGCCAAGCTCATCTTTTGAAAGTGTGCAGGTTTCCTTTCAGGAAGAGGACTGATAGGTCAGATACAGAGTGATCGCTTTGTGCAAAGTGTTCACCCCTGGGTGATAGGGTGATATGCTCTCCATTTATCATTCTTTCAAGCTTCTATCTTACTGCAAATATTGCATGTATGGTACCCTTCCCTTCTTAAAGCCATGTTGTCCTTTCATATATTTTCCTCCACCTTGCACCTTAACCCTTACCTCCAAAACTCTCTCAAGACCTTTAAGAGGCTGATTTAGCAGGATGATGCCCTGATAGATGCTATGATTCTTTGTACAACCCTTAACCTTTCAAAGAGGGACAATCAGTTCTGTTCTCCAATCATCTGGTATTGTGACAATCCCAGGAAATGCATAATGGTCTGTGAAGCCACTTTATTCCAATATTTCTAACTGCCCTGGTCATATCAGCAGTTATCTCATCTTCACCAACTGCTTTACCATTCTTCATCTTATTAAGTGCTTTTTCTACCTCCTATACAGAGATCAATACCATTTGAGGCTTCTCCGTAATTGTCGGTGATGCTTGCACTCACAACTCTCTCTTCTTATTTAACAGTCTTTGGAAATAGTTTTTCTAAACCTCTACCATCTGTGGCAAAGTACCTGCTTCTCCTCAGCAGGCTCAGTCCTTTTTAGCCTTGGAGACACAGGCTTGGGCAAAGCAAAATCCTTCCAGGTCACACAGGGTCTGGCTGATCCCTCTCTCAGTCAGTCCCTTGTGCTGGGTTTCTCCCCTTCTGGGGACAGAGTGCAGCCTTCCTTGCTGGAAGGGTTCAGAGCTTTGCTGCACCTAACGTGTTGGCAGCTTCTCTGCTTCTCTCACTCTCTCCCCCTGCTTCCATGCCAGGCAGGGTTTAAAAAGGTCTCCAGCAGTTGGGGCCAGCTGAACCTAATTAGTTCCCTGGTAACCCCTGTTCCAGCTGAACCGTATTTCCCCATGGCTATCTCTCCTCAGTGGATAGGGGGAGGCTTTTTAACCCCCCTGGGGCTAATTACTACCCCTCCCTTTGTAGCCATTTGTCCTGGGTTTGCCACACATCTTTTTAGGTTTCAGAGTGGTAGCTGTGTTAGTCTGTATCGGCAAAAAGAACGAGTACTCGTGGCACCTTAGAAACTAACAAATTTATTTGGGCATAAGCTTTCATGGGCTAAAACCCACTTCATCAGATGCATGCAGTGGAAAATACAGTAGGAAGATATATATACTAAGGCCTGGTCTACACTACACGTTTAAACTGAATTTAGCAGCGTTAAACTGATTTAAGCCTGCACCCGTCCACACAACGAGGCCCTTTATATCGATATAAAGGGCTCTTTAAACCGATTTCTGTACTCCTCCCCGATGAGAGGAGTAGCGCTGAAATCAGTATTGCCATATCGGATTAGGGTTAGTGTGGCCGCAAATCGACGGTATTGGCCTCCGGGTGGTATCCCACAGTGCACCATTGTGACCGCTCTGGAAAGCAATCAGAACTCGGATGCACTGGCCAGGTAGACAGGAAAAGCCCCGCGAACAGTGCTGTGTGACATGCGTAACGGAAAGCCAAAGAATCAAATGGATGCTCATGGAGGGAGGGAGGGGGTACTGAGGACTCCAGCAATCCCACAGTCCCCGCAGTCTCCAAAAAGCATTTGCATTCTTGGCTGAGCTCCCAATCCATGGAAAAAGGGCGCGAAATGATTGTCTGCCGTTGCTTTCACAGAGGAAGGATTGAGTGACGACATTTACCCAGAATCACCCGCGACACTGTTTTTGCATTGGGATCTCAACCCAGAATTCTAATGGGCGGGGGAGACTGCGGGAACTATGGGATAGCTACGGGATAGCTACCCACAGTGCAACGCTCTGTAAATCGACGCTAGCCTCGGTACATGGACGCACACCGCCGAATTAATGTGCTTAGTGTAGCCGCATGCATTCGACTTTATACAATCTGTTTTACAAAACCGGTTTATGTAAAATTGGAATAATCCCGTAGTGTAGACATACCCATAGAGAACATGAAAAAATGGGTGTTGCCATACCAACTCTAATGAGACTAGTAAATTAAGGTGGGGTATTATCAGTAGGAGAAAATCAAATGGGCCATCCTGATTATCACCACAAAAGCTTTTTTTCTCCTGCTGATAATGGCCCACCTTAATTGACTAGTCTCATTAGAGTTGGTATGGCAACACCCATTTTTTCATGTTCTCTATGTATCTATATCTTCCTAGTGTATTTTCCACTGCATGCATTCGATGAAGTGCGTTTTAGCCTACAAAAGTTTATGCCCAAATAAATTTGTTCATCTTTTTAAGGTTCATCACCACACAGTTCCCATCTTCCAGACCTAAACATTTCTCCATATCTTGTGACAAAGATATGTGTGACAAGCGTAACGGAAAGCCAAAGAATACATATCTTATATTTTGTTCTGTTTTTTTGTCTACCCAAAAACCAATATCCTGTCATCTTTCTCCAGCTAACATTTTCCAGTGAAACAAAAATGGGGTGGGGTTCAATTTGTAGGTTCATCCAGGTTTTTGAAAGCCTGGCATTTGAGTACGAACTGATTCTTCTAGCCATCGATCATATTGTGGATTTAAATGATCAACTGATAATTAGTTATCCAGTGACTGTGTATATCACTTCATAATTCCACTCACTTTGTGTCCATTCTTAATCCTAGGTATTTAGTAAATGACAGCTCAATTTTGATATTGTCCAGATTCCAAGTCTTGACATAAAACAGAATAAACCTATCATACTGAGATATCAGAAAATCTTAATAGCCAGCAACTTTATATTTTTTTCTTTTGGGTAATCCAGTTTGTTTACTACATGCAAAAATCCAGCTTATTAATTCTCCAACTGATTCTCTCCGGTAATTTTGTTTTAAAAGCCTGAATCATCATTAGGTTATATTGTGCCATATTAAGTGCTGTCAGAGTTGCAAAGCATAACATATCCTCGTATTCTAGCAATGTAATATAATTTTTGTATGTCACCTAAAAAAAATTAGAAAAAGCAATTTCCATTCATCCAGCCTAAAGTTTTGATAAATTAGGTCTTTGAAGGGAAACACACCTACAGTAGGGTTGGAAATGGAAATATTTCAGGCCTGACTCATTCATAAATCAAATTAAAGCCAGACTGTGCCATAATTATGTAGGTAAACAATTCAAACAGTTTGAGGTTTCTAAGGCTTTCTACATAAATGTCTGTTGTCACTCAGAATAGTGGCATCTGTTATGTTAGTCAAAATGAATTGTGCTGTCTGTGTTTTAGATGAGGATTTTTTTCCTTTCCACCACCACTGACAAGTTGTCGATATCAAAGTTCCACATACTCTTACTGAAATCTTAAGTTGTTCTTATATTTAAAAACGTGGGTGGGTTGGTTGGTTGGGAACATAAGTGCAGGTGGGTAATGTAATGACTACTGATAGGCGGCTTTTTTAATTTTAGTCTTTAATACTATTCTGTACTAACAGTGTGGCATTCTTTCTATTCTTAGGACACAGTGATCATAGATTGGATGTTAATATATCACAAACTGCAGTGACTATCCTATTTTTTTAACCTCAAATAGTAAACTGGAATCAGAAAGTAGTTAAGATTAATGATGGTGGCCTTTTCGGAGTATATACATGCCTCCTTATTTTCATGATTCAACCAGAGATGTTTCCTATAGCACATAGCATTGCACAGCAGCTGTGCATAGTGACTCAAAGGAAATTTACTTTTACATCATCGCAAGTTATTATTATTATTTATTATTTGTATTACCATAGCTCTTAGGAGCCCTAGTCATGGATGTGGACCCCATTGTGCTAAGTGCTGTACAAACAGAACAAAGAGACCGTCCCTGCCTCAAAGAGTTTATAATCTAAATAAACAAGACAGATGCAGGGTGGGGGAAGGGATTGAACACACAGACAAAGATAACAAATGTCATCTTAATGCCACAGTTTTTGTTTATTTTTACTTTCTTTGTTTGGGTTTAGTTAGCAGGGGATCGACTAAATGGAAAGAATAATGAAGGGAAGAGGATGAGTGGGACAGGTGCGGAATGAAGCTGAGGTGAAGAGACTGTGGAAGAAAGGGAGGAGTAGGGGAGGGTTGAAGCAGGCAGCTAATCAGCACAGGGCAGAGAAGGTCCTGTCAAAACTTCAGAAAGATATCCAAGAACCAAAGATCCCAGCTTTGGGTGCTTCTGTCCTAGTGGCTGGAGATGCTGGCTGGCTCATCTTTGCAGTTTATGCCCAAGCCCATGTGGCAGGGCAGGGGAGGAGGGAGGCACTGCCTGGGTCCTGGTGCCCCCAGAGTAAGGTTCTGGGTCCAGCAGGGTGCTAGTGGGAGAGGTGCCTTGACTGGGCCCCATTTTCCTCACTTTTCCTTATTGCAGCAGTCCCTGCTTTGGTTGCTTCTCCCCAACTGGCTAAAGATTCTGGCTACCATTGACAAAATATTGTCAGTGCAGTTTTTTGCATTTGTTTAATTTCCATATTCTGAAAAGTTAACTTAATAAAAGACTTCATAACTAATATAACTTTCATAATAGCTGCAGTATTTTTATTGGCCTCACACACATTCTGCAGGGTCTGTAACAAACACAAAGCAAAAAGTAGTAAGTGGGACATATTGTTGCTGCTGTGTCTAGCTTTACTGGAGTACTGTACCACAAAATAATAACTCCTAAAGAATGGCATTATTTTACTGCTAGTTGCTACCCTGAAAGATATAGTAACACAAAATTATTCATTTTTCCTATTTCTCCTCCTCTCTCTTTAAAAAAAATTAAAAGATCAGGGTTGCAGAAATAAGAACTGAAAATGTTACATCAAATTTTATGACACTCTTGACCAAATAAATAGATGCCAATATTTACTCAGTTGCAGAAAAGAGTATAAACTCAAATGGCCACATTCAGACAGACATAAGTGAATATGCAACTCTACTGAAATCAATGGATTGCACCCACTTACACCATATCGGATTTGAAACTAGCGGTGTGAATAGTGGATTTTTTGGTTTACTGGCAATTCCAAAGATAAACATAAAAATATTTGGGTCAAAATTTTAAGTGAAACAAAAAGTAAAGCAACATCGTGTTTGATCAGAAAAAAAACATTTCACTTCAATTTCCAGCATTTTTTAAAATGAAAAAAAGTAAAAAAAAAAAAAAATAAAGGAAACTTCAAAACAAAAAGCTGTTTTGAATTGAAAAATTAAAATCTTTCTTTTTGAAAATTTCAAAATGAATATTTTTATTCTGAATTTTGTTCCTCCCCCAACTGAAATAATTTGGCAAATAGAAAGAAATTGTCAAAATATTTCATTGTCACCGAATCTGCACTTTTCTGTCATAAAAACAGTTTTGGTCCAAAAATTTACATTTGGAGAGAGATAAGTGGAGGTGGAAAGTTCTATTTTCCAATTCAAAACAACCTGTTGTTTTGAAGGTTCCTTTGTATAATGATTCCTCCTCCCAGATAACTGAAAGTATAGAAACTGTTAATCCAGCTCTAGTCCATACTTTGAGTTAGCTGGGAGGAGGAGTCATTATACAAAGAAATCCAGAGCAGGATATGAAGACGTTTTTCCTTCTTTCTACCCCTATTTTATTTCCTTTTCTTCTCAGATGTTTGTTTCTCTTTTAAAGGATTGCTCATGAAATAATTGTTGGTCCTACCCAAGTCTGGGATTTTCAGGTCATTTATAGGAGTGGCGACTTTCCAAAAGATGTTTTTGCTAGCATTTTGCATTGAATTCCCTTATTCCTAAACCAATATTTTGTATAATTTTCACTTTCAAAGACAGTTGGAGGACAGGTCTATGAAAAATTAAAAGTTACTATAAGTTTTCAAAAGCCCTCAGTGCTGGCACAGTTAGGCCATCAATGATCACTATGGAAATCCTACCTTTAATTGTTTATATAAACAGTTAATGTATACACTAGGGAAGGTACCTGTCCAAGGAAAATGTAAGCAATTTATGTTTCTGAATCATCATCAAACATCCATAGTCTACTGAGTACCACAGCACCAGCCAGAGTGACCACAATGACCTACATCGTGTAGTGAAGTTCCCGGATCTGGCTCAACCCTGTAAATCCACAAATCTTTGGGTCAGCCCTATGGGCAGCAACATATAGGAACAGTGCATGCACCCCTTTACCTATTGATGGAGAGCTTTCAGAGCATGATGTATTGGGGCATTTTTGTCCATCCTTGTGACTTGGCTGAAGAGCTTACAATGCTGCTTTTTTAATATAATGAGCGATTGAAGGAAGGCCAGATCTCTGCAAGATTATTACATTTCTCGCAAAGTCAAACCACTGTATGCTCAGGATTTGGTGTTGACCACACATATGGAATGTCTCTAACCACTCCAAGTCTGCTTGTAAAAGGGTCCTGGTTTTTGACCAGTATAGTGATAGAGATAGTATATAGGTTTGATAGATCTGGAACTTTGTCTCAGCATGAAGACATTTGTGCATCCTTAAATGAGACATAGACTTCATGGAAGTGGTGGTAAGATCTATTTGTCAAAGAAAGTCCCGTTTGCTGCAACCATTTGAGCTGTGCTTGGGTTCTGGTGGCCCAACTCTGACGTTCTGGACCTTGATCGTCTGCCATGAGATGTTCAATCCCATAGTGTGGGCAATGTCTTATAGACCTTGGGAGATGCAGATGAAATTCTCTGACTTCTCCACAGGCAAGGTAGTATCACTGGCATAGTCCTGGTTGGTGAACACTTCTTGACCAACCTTGATTCCAAGGTGTGAAGCAACAAATCCTAATATCCAGTCAATAGCTCAGCAGAATAGTGCCAGGGCAAGAATACAACTCTGCTGCACATGTGAGGCTGTGCAGAAATGTGGCAAAAGCTGTGATCCAACACACACTCTCACACCAATACAGGTATGAAGATTATGCACCATGCCACTGCTGAAACAATCGGCTTTGGATGGTCTCTCAAGAAACCTGGGCCTTCTGAAGAGTTCTTGCTATATTAGCAAAAAAGGCAGAAGCACACAAACAGGGAGTTGTCCAAGAACATAAACAGCTGAAAGGCATATTCCAGGCCACGGCAGAATGTGACCATGAGATCTACATCAACTAACTGGCTGACAAAGCCTAAAGTACAACAACCTGCATCCTGCCTGAACCATCACATACTTGCCTGGTAGCCATAAACAGCCTTCTAACATCCCCATCACAAAACCAGACATCTCTCTTTGCTCATTGATAGACGAGGTCCTGGACTGATAGGAAACACATTATGAAAGCTCACTGAACTACACACCTGCTGACAACTGTCCAGAGCTACATGAACCACATGGCTGCAGACCCAGGTACAAGCACTGATCCTCTGTCACTTGAGGAATATGCAAGGCCATCTAAAAGTTATGAAATGGACATGCTGCTGAACCTGATAGTATTTCACCTCAGCTGCTCAAAGGTGTCTTGGAACCAGTGAACAACTGCCTGCATCAACTTAAAAGTGTGGGTTTCAGGCAAAGTACCAGCATCATATGTCCATGTACAAGGGCAACTACAGGCTGATCTCATTGCTCTTCATCACTGTTCTGCTTGGTAGGATGTAGCTGCTCCTTAACAGACATCTTGACAAAATTAACTTTTAAACAACATGTCACCATCTTTAACTGCTAATCTAGTTTAAAAATTAGTGTGACTTTAATACATATGAAATGAGCCAGAATGAGTACCCAGGAGACTGTTTATCAACAGAACAGGAACAGCACAGACAGCAGTAATGCAAGTCTCTCCATGCTGTTGCCAGTATGTCTGTCTCAATTCAGCCTCTATAGCCATTCAGTCCTTGACCTCTGTTGAGACTGATAACAAAGTTGCTAATTAGTGCCAGTTATGGGGGTGGATTTTTTTTGTAATGTTGATACTTCTGCCCTGAGAACTTGACAGAAACCACCAAACCAATCTTTCACAGGCCACCTAATAGCTATCCTATAGTAACAACACTACTGACCTGAGGTGGAGTTCACCAGACACATATGTGTAGGAAAACAAAAAACACAATGAATTCAAGTTAGTAGCATCCACGCTTAGATTAATGACATGATTTAAAATATTCTAATGTATTTATTTAGAAACAGTTTAAAAGACTTCAGGAGTGGAATATAGAATTAAATAATCTCCAGTTTAAGATTGAATTTCAAGTCATCATTATGTTCTGAATTTGGTCATTCTATTAATCCTACACTCTCTATTATTCATTGGAGCATGGTCTCTCATTTACACTGCCTAGCTGCACCGAAAGGTCATCCTTTCAATTTAGGACTAATATTGTATCTCTTTGTAGCTCTTAATCATCTCCATCTCTTACAGTAACCATCATCCCTTAACCCCAGCCAGGCAGATATATGAGGAGTATCTTAATGACTGATATGCTTAAATGCCAAGGACTGGGGAATGGGAATACAAGATCATATCTGAATGTTAGGGACAGATCCACCTCTTACTTAAACTCATGTTAATCAGAAGTAACTTGATTGAAGTCACTGGAGTTATACTATTGTAAAATCAGTGAGAGGAGAACCCAGGCCCTTATAGTGAAATCTTGTCCCTATTGAAGTCCATGGCAAAACTCCCATGGACTTTAGTAGCACCAGGATTTCACCCTTGGTCTCTCTGTGCTCTGTTAGAGCTCAATCCTAAAAGGGACTGAGCATACTCAGCTCTTACTGAGGTCAATGCAAGATTAAGTTTCTTCTCTTCTTTTCTCAGCCCAGTTCTGTTTATAATTGTATGTAGTCTGATTATTCATATTATGTGTAGGATCATGTGAATACACACTTATACTGCAAGTCACATAGGGCTAGATTCTAATACCTTTATTCATGCTCTCTCTTGACTCATGCTTTACTCTCTTTACACTTTACTCCATAGGTAGTCCCACAGAAGTCAGTGGGTACGATATATCATGAGTAAAGGTATCAGAATCTGGACCATAGTGATGACATGCATCAATCTTACAAGATCTGTTCTGTCTCTGTGCAATATCAGATAATGAACTATGCTTAGATTGGCAGCATTTGAGCTATTGTTTATTCTTGTCTAAATATCTCAATCAATCAACAATGAATACATAGTGGCACTCTTTTACAAATACATCGTTTATGAAAATGAAAAGTACAGATATTTCCAAGCAGTAGAAATCTTCTGATAGCAGCTTAATATGATACATTTGAATATTTCCCTGTCTTCCCACCAGAGATATTTAAAGATGAACTCCGGCAATGTAAATTTAAAAAATATTTAATGTCGAGACTGATCCTAAGATGTGCTGAGCACTTGTGACTCCCAACCAATGGGAGTTGTAAATGCTGATTACCTTTCAAAATCAGGCCCTTTATTTGGCCAATAAGTCATTTTACTGTTTGTTTGGAAATTTGCATAACATAATATCTTTCTATTAAAATTTGCCGTTTGTTCTTTGAGCTCACACTAACCTAGTTAAGCCCCTTCTTGTATTGACTCCTTTGCAAGGTGATACATAACATTATAGCTTAGCTTGTTAAAACGGGTGCTTTTATAGATAGCTTCACTTACCAGTTTGTAGAAGTGATAAGGATGACCTCAATTGCAAAAGCAATTTGTGCTTTAATCGCTGGAATAATTTACTACGGAAGTCTCTAAATACAATATTATAGAGCAATATTCGGTGTGTTATAGAAAAATATTCTTTTCGATGTGTTTAGAAGTGTATATGTGTCATACATTTCTTTTTTTAATTAGTCACTGAAGAAAATATCATTTTGATTGCTGCTATGAGCACATTGCACGTAACTTGTATGCTAACCTGGAGATTAAACCAGTGTATTAACCACCCATCCTGTGGGGTGTTACTGCCTATTTAAGTATTTATCAAGCATATGTGACAGATTCTGATTGCAAAATGTAAGGTATTATTATTATTAGACCTTGTGGTCATAAAAAATTCCTTTCAAATATGAACTGAATTTGTTAACTTATACAGTGTTGTTTTCCTGAATCTGTAGGTAGCATATAACAATGGATCTAAGAGATTTGAACTGACCCATTCATCTTGATGCATTGTAAATTAAGTCTAATGAAATACTAAACAAAGTTATTAGAAAATAAGAGTATTTACCTAATTTGCATAGTTAGTGGAATCGTGTGCACATACTGGGTACTTGCATGTGCAAGTGGCCAAGAAAGGGCAGAAATAGCTGTGGTCCTACAAGTTCCTTTCCTCATTTTTTCCCTTAAGTAAAGCTGAATGTAACAGTAACTTACTAAGGGATCGGTTTCAGAGTAGTAGCTGTGTTAGCCTGTATCCGCAAAAAGAATAGGAGTATTGTGGCACCTTAGAAACTAACAAATTTATTGTAGCATAAGCTTTTGTCAGCAGGAGAGAAAAATAACTGTTTGTAGTGGTAATGAAAATGGCCCATTTCCAGCACTTGACAAGGAGATATAAGGAACTGGGGGGGGGGGGGGCGGGGATGGAGATAAGCATGGGGAAATAGTTTTACTTTGTGTAATGGCCCATCCACTCCCAGTCTTTATTCAAACCTAATTTAATGGTGTCCAATTTGCAAATTAATTCCAATTCAGCAGTCTCTCATTGGAGTCTGTTTTTGAAGTTTTTTTGTTGTAATATTGCAACTTTTAGCTTATGCTACAATAAATTTTGTTAGTCTGTCAGGTGCCACAAGTACTCCTGTTCTTTTTACTAAGGGATAGAGCAGCAGCCTTATTTTCAACCCTGAGGTACATATTGTCTGAGGCAGCATGTAGTAGCATTGTCCCGCAAAAGTGGGGACTGAATAGTAGTGCAGACAACCATACTGTTGAAGGAGAGTAGAATATGACCCTAATTTTGTAATAGACCCAGTCCAAAGGCCATAAATTAAAATGTAATTTGGCCCTCTCCAGAGAAGATGTTTGGCACCCCTGGTTTAAAGTTAAGTTACAGGAAATCAAATATGCTTTTTCCATGTGGTCATGTTACTATAATCCTCTAATAATACAACTCCCTTCTGGGAAATTTTAAGTACCCTCTTCCAGAAATAAAATTTGAATGAGTATGTGTCTGGGACTATTGCTGTTAGTTGGCAACTATGTTAATACATGAACCTGAAATGTCATATTATACAAACAATACATAAAATAAAGGCTGTGATTTAAAAGCCTGGTTACCTATTTAAAACAGTTATAGAAACTATGATGAGAATTGTGGAAATATTGAACAAACAGCCAAGAAGATTACACAGTCTGCTATATTAGTCCTTTAACCATGGTGGAAAAGTGACATACTGTCTGAGCGAACCACAATCTCCTGGTAAACCACTTAGCTAAACTGTCATTTAAGATAGTCTGTTTACTAACTTTTTAGTTTGTTAAAAATAATTGACTGAAAGAAATACAGGAAAATACTTTCAAAGTTAAATATGTGATTGTATTTATTACACACATAAAATAACAACAAAAGAACATTAAAGTAACAAAGTCAAGTTCTCAAACGGTTGCCCAGTCAAGCTAAATTCAGTCCCCTGGGTATGTAGATATGCATTATGATAGAGTCTTTAATTACATGATCACATACTACTTTTTCCATAGGACCCCTGACTAATTCAATGCACAGAATGGATGATACTTAAAGCTACGCTTTAGTCACAGGTATTTTTAGTAAAAGTCATGGACAGGTCACGGGCAGTAAAGAAAAATTCATGGCTGGTGACCGTCCATGACTTGTACTATATACCCCTGACTAAATCTTGGGTTGTGTCCCAGGGCACTGTGGGTGGCCTGGAGATGCAGCATGTGCTGTGGGGATGGCACACGGCCCCGGGGTGTTCAGGGGGAGGCGACGGTGTGAGGCTTGGAACTCCCACCGGTGCTGGGGAGGTAGGCCCTGGCAGCATTGGGCAGAGGTCATGGCAGCCCTGGAGCCAGCCACACTGGCCACTGCAGAAGTCACAGAGGTCCCAGAAAGTCACGGAATCTGTGACTTCCGTGACCTCTGTGACAGACTCACAGCCTTAATGATACTTTGGGGGCTGGATCAGAGTTGTGTGTAGGTCCCCTGCCTCCGTTTTTGTTGTGATGTGTGATCATATAATTATAGACTGTATCATAATGCATATGCATAACCTTAAGTCACAGTCTTAATTCTGGCATAGTCTAACTTTTTGTGCTTGACTTTGCAACTTTACCATTATTTTAATATATTTTTGTGGGTTATTATTTTCTAAGTTTTAAAATAGCAAACTGAAAACACAGAAATTCAATCATGTGGAATCATTTTGACATGTACACAGAGCATCAACAGGATTGGAACCTTTAGATTCAGAGCACATATGAGCGAATGGACTAATGGATAGCAGTAGTAGTAGGTTGTCATCCTCTATGTGAACCAACCACTAAAGGGGGATGAAACAAGAATGTTGCCAATGGTTTCACAACTATTTGCTGATGGCAGAGGAATTCTGAGATTCAGGAATCTTGCATTCATAGTTTCATAGAGTTTAAAGGCAGAAAGAACCATTGGATCACGTAATCTGATCTCCTATAGATCACAAGCCATTGAATTTCACCCAGTTTATCTCTATGTTGAGCCCAGTAACTTAGGTTAGATTAAAGCATTTCAGTCCTCAGGAGACTAAACTGTTGTGTGCCACAGGCAGAGAATAGAGGAGATTGGCACCTGTCACAGTTCAGGGCAACTGCACTGGTATTCTCCCTCTATAGTCCCATTTGCTTTTATATTCTTGAAATGAAAGAAGAGAAGAACTCAGCTTGATTCCAGAGTCCTGGGTGAGTTTCCAGGACTGGCAGTTAGAAAAAATAGCATTTGACTTATAAACTGAGACTACATTTGGTCTGAACTCATTTAGATACAATGAACATGGCACCCCATGATGCCATTTTTACAGTATCACCATTCAGAGTATAACTACACATCCTTTAGAGTGTCTGCTGTATTGTCAGCTGAGAAATTTCTGTACATCTACCAGCATGGTTAGATGTTTTTCTCCATGGTTGCCACTAGTCAAACAACCAAGTATGATAATTCTTATGATCAAACAACAGGATATTGGCAGAGCTGGAAAGAGAACTCAGGTTTCTTCGGTCCTATTGCATTTCCCTATCCACTGGAGGGCACCATATTGCCTCCTTGAAAAACAAAGGGTTATCAATTCTGGAAATTCTCACCAGCCTTAATTTGTATGAGATGAGAAAGGGCCACTCAGAGTTGGGAGTTTTCCCATATTTTCTCTAGTTTATTTTTCAACAGCTGGATACATGTTATTACTTGGACTAAGGCTGCTGTTCCAGCACTCACTTTCTTGTTAGAAATTACAGAAGGTTTCAGGATCGGAAGATGTGTTGCACCATTGTCCATATAAAAAAGTACTCTTTCCACCATTGTTGTGCCAGTTGTATGCAACAATAGCTGCTGTAAAGATATTAAATTTAATATATTGTAAAATATATTAAATGGTGTAGTACATAGAATTCTGGTTCTTTATATATGGAATGAGCTACTGCAGTATGTATTTTTTCAAGGAAGACTCTCATGGTCTTTCAGTAAACAGATAAAGTTGATGCAAACTTTGTGTGGTACACTGTCCAGCTAACACAATCCTTGCCCACAGTTGTTCATCACTGACAAAATGCAGCATAACTGCAGGATTACATTTAAAACATTTGGTGAAACACCAGACATGAATGAACCCAGAGTACCTTTCCTTCTGCTGCTGTTTGCAGTTAAGAACCATGTGCTAGATCCCTAAGAGTGAGTCAAATATTAACCCAATATTCTGGCTGTTTTATTTTTCAATGTTCTTGATAACATGCTTTTAAAAAAAAATCATGCCTTTTTGCTCCTTCTGGTGTTTAAGTTTAGTAGAACTGTGATGAGTCTGATACAAAGCATTCCCCCTTCCCTGGACTCTTCTCTTGAAACAAGCTTTGTTATGCTGCCAATCAACATTATGTGAAGCATTTTTGAAAAAAGCGCAGGCCAATAGTTGATTAGGAACTTGGCTCTAAACAGGTCTCACTGTGATGTGGTGCCCAGATTATTTCCTTTATCTCCAGTGTTTGTGCATTTTTCAGTGAGCAGTAACTGCTAACTACTGTACATGCTATTATTATGGCTCTATTGAATATGATCCCAAAACAGCTTAGACCTCACTGATTCTGCAGAAATTGATCTTGCGTCTCTGGTCCACCAAGGATGCTTATTTTACACTGCCTGAAAGCAGCTGGAAATGACCAGTGGAGAATTTCCCCAGTCTAGGGCAGTGATGCCCAAACTTTTCCTGTTGGTTGCCCCCCTTACCAGAAATGGAATCTGTTCATGTCCCTCCTTCATTACTGCACAGTTGACTCAGTAGATTAGCTTGGGCTGAAGGTGGAGCTGGGGTCTGAACTGGGGATGGAAGGAGGAGCTGGGGCTAGAGTCAGAGCTGGTTTGGGGACAGAAAGGGAATGAGGGAAGAGAGAGGCTGGGGGGAGAGCAGGGGGTGGAGTGGAGCTGTGGCTGGGGACGGAATGGAGCTGTGACTGGGGCCAGAGCTGGGCTCGGGGCAGAGCAGGGCTGGGTGGCACTCTCTGCCTCCCATGAGGGCTGACCCAGGCCCTGCTGCACACACCCCTGAATGTTCCTCTGCGCCCACTTATGGGGGGTGCCCCACAATTTGGGGACCACTGGGGAACTCTGCTCATGGACATCTTGCATATGAGGAGGGAAGAGGCATGTTGGGGTGTTCTGAGAGTGGGGTGTGGATGGGATAGGGGTGGGAGGGAACATGGCAAAGCTCCACTACACCTGATCTTCCACTAGCATAAGGGACCTTATGCCAGTGATGAGAGTTAGGGCTGCTTAGTAGAGGCAAGGTGGCTCAGAATCATGGGAACTGGCACAGGCGGGGTTCAGCACACCTCCTCAGATGGAGCGGTGAATCAAGCCCATAGACTATGACAATCTAATTTGTGAATAGTCCTGTAAGGTGCTAGCAGTTCTGCGGCTGACAGAGCATGTGGAAGGGATCGACATGTTTGAATTTTGAGAATCAAAACTTTGGCTTTGTTTGGATCCCTTTCTCTAGATGGTTTTAGCAGCTTGTTTTGCTGATTTGTGGAGCTACTAGGCAACATCAGTATGGAATTCACCACCACTACAGGGCTATTATACAGGCCACATCGTCATCCAGGGCCAAGAGCTTCTAAATGAGCAGAGCAGTTGGCAGTTGCAAGCAATATAAGTAGGGCTGGCTGGGAAAACAAGGATTCCATTTTGTGAAAAATGATGAGGTTTCGCCATTTCGTTTCAGTCACATTGGGATGAAACCGAGACCTTATGAAACGTTTCATGAAAAAAGAGAGAGACCCAGTGGCGCTGGAACAGTTTTTATAGTGGGGGTGCTGAGAGCCATTGAACAAAACTGTAAATCCTGTCTATGATGGAAACCACTTTAAGCCAGGGGGTGCAGGAGCACCCCTAGCACCCCTGGAGAGACCCCAGAATAGCCTGGGATGTGGGAGACCAAGGTTCAGGCCCCTACTGTGTCTGACTCAGTGCCCTAACCACTGAGCTGTAGTCAGTCTCCCTCTGGCCCAATGACTGTTTCATTATTTATAAAGTGTAACAGCTTCAACAGAAGAGACTGAGAACAACCTACCCCAGAATAGCCTGGTGGTCAGGGGACTTACTGGGGATGTGGGAGAGTCAGGTTCAGAGCTCCAAATCAAGCAGAGCAGAGACTCACACATGCCAGTTGACAGTTCTAATCACTGAGCTTTTGGCTGTTTTTCTCTCACTCTGATGTTCTGACCAACTGCTCCGTTCTGGACCTGAGAAATCTTTCCCAATGAAAGAGTCATCAAAACTGATACATTTCTATGAAAACTTCCAGTTTGGAAGAATCCCCATTTTCCAACTAAAAAATTTCATCAAAATATTCCTGATTAGCTCTATGATAAAGGACTGCAAATAAAGGGAAGAGTTGTATGACATCTTACAGCTTATTTTGCCTTTTCTCCTGAGGAAGGAAGCTATTCATTTAAGAGTTCACTCTGAGGAGAGGAGGATTGTCCGGTAATTTAATTCTTTCTCAAAGGTCTCACCAAAAAAAGGCCATTTCGTACCATAAAGTGCATGGTGCTGTCTCGTTTCAGGGGATGCAGAGTCTGCCAAGTACCTGATGTGACCCAACATGCTCACATCAGCACAAATCAGGAAGAGTGAGCATGTGAAAAAATGATTTAAAAGAAAAGGACACACCAGTTCTGCCAAAAGGTTGTTTGGACTCAGTTCAAATAATAGGCATAAGTTTTCCCTGTCTCTACTGGTAGCAAAGGATAAATTCCTCCTTTCAATTGGGTCATGCAATGCCAAAAAGAGTATTTGTTTAAATGTCATGACAATGTTAGCATTACTCTGTTTCCCGCCTCTCTCCTTTGTACAACTACAACTTTTGTATATCACATACTTGTATTGTACTGTAGCAGGAGGCTGTTGTTTATTGTTGCCTTTGAATGTTTTGTTACAATTTTGGAATATTTCCATATTGGACCTTGGCACCTTCTGCATGAGAGAAAATGGAAGCTGATCATTTTCTGCTAGTAGAGTCTAAATAATAAATCACTTGCAATGAGAATACTTCCCTTCTCACAAATGTTCATTTGGGAATTTTAGAAGCTGAGATTAGATTTTAATTTATTCCCCATTGAGAAATGTACCCATTACTTGGGTGGAATATGTTTTGATTGATAATTAGGCTTTGAAGATGAGCCCCTGGAAGAATTATGCTCATTGAGATGGACATGAAGTGGAAATTGCTTGAACTGCTGTGGAAATGCTTGGTGTTTCTAAACAGTGAGGTTTAAACATTGAGTGAGTCACACTGTGAAATCAGAGAGATGAATAATATATACAACTATGGTCTGTTCCTTTCCTTCCCCATGAGAGAGAGACACACACACAGACAGACACAGACAGACAGAGATGTATTAGGGAGGTAGGCCTCAGTCCTACAAAAAAAGTTTCCACAGCCAGATAGAATGTCTGCACAGAACTCTTTTATAAGGTCTCAGCTTTGAGATGCACCTATAGACAGTTGAGTGAGTCAGATAATTTTAATGCAATCTCTGGAATGGAGAATACAGCAAATGTTTAATGCATGGATGAGTTTCAGATAAGAGCATTGTGTGTATGCCTCTGTGGGAGGCACTGGACTTCTTGCAAGAGAATTTTGCTAAGTACTTTGTTTTTATAGAATTAATATCATTAGGGGCTCTACCCTGCAAGGTGCTGCAGAGTTTTAATCCAGCAAAGCACTCAAATATGTGATGGTCCTGCTGTAGACACAGACTACCAATTTTTTTGTGTTTTTAAAGCTTCAGTTTAGGTTTTGTTTGAAATTTTGGTTTGATTGTTTAAATAGTCAGTAGAAAACACATTAGGATGCTCTGTTCCTACTCTTGACGTACACCAGCAAAACTGAATATTTCCCTCTTCCTTCTTCTTTGGATGAAGTACAGCAGAGATTAATTTCAAATGTAGTATTCAGCAGGACTTCTTATGTGTATCTGAGGGCTGGGGACTTTGTGGGAAGCAAGTAATGCTAGTCCAACACAAACAAGAAAATTTATTTTTTCACCTCAGTCTCTGTTAAAAGGGCATTTCTTTGACGTTTATGTCCCCCAAAAGTCAAGGAATGAAATATAGGCCCCATTGAAGTTAGTGGCAAAACTTAAATTAGCACCAGCTGCATTGGTTCTCCAGTCATTGAACCTCTGCCATGTTTCCTATCCTCTTCCCTGAAAAATTGGCTTTGACCCTCCCCTGGGTGACCCTACAGTAGCTTGGGGAGAGGGGGGAAGAGGGGCATGTCAAGAACAATATGGAAAGTATATCCCATCACATACTTCCTAATTGTTTTTCAAACTGTATGAAGCTCTGAGGTCTGTTCTTCACATCTCAATTAAGTGTATTAAAAAAAAACAAATCTATCATTATTTTAAATAATTCCAACCAATAAAAAGTGAAATGTTAGCTCATCTGTTTTGCTTCCTACTATGTAGCTACTTTCTGCTACAATCTACATTCTGCTACTATTAATAGGTCACCAAAATGGTGTGGTTTCATAATCAAAATAACTGACTGGAGCATTAATTTTAGGGAAAGTCATAAAGTTGTACTGTTGTTAATACTTCTAGCAGAGTGCCAAATCCTAGAGTCCCTGATCAGGGCTTGTCTATGTGGAAACTGGAACTCAAATAACTAGATTGGTTGTTAATCACATCTTTAGCTATTCTGTATGTGGACACTCTTTGTTCTGGAATAAGAGTGCTCTATTTCCATAAAACTTAAGCTGGTCAATGAGCTATTTCAATATATGACTTACGGTAAGTTATATCTAAAAAGGGCACTATTATTCCAAATCAAAGAGTGTTCACACATGGACTTGCATCGAAACAGCTAACAGTGTGAATTACAACTATTTTAGTTTTTTCTTTCTAATTTCCATGTACACAATTCCTTTACTCAGTCTTTATTTTGACCAAACCTTCTAGTTACTTCAATGGGATTTTTGACTGAGAAAGATCTGTATAGAAAATGAGCAGTCTTTGAGACTTGTCCCAGGATGAACACTATTATTGATATTTGTCATTCACTTGAATATTTTTCAGCCACCAAGAATGTTAAATTCTTCTGAGACCATATTTAGAATGCCCTTTTCCATGTATTTCTTCTAGCCAGCTTGTGACATGTACATCCCCACAAGTGCTATGGTCCTGATTCAAAGCCCACTGAAATCAATAGAAAAGACTCCATTCTATTAATTGGGCTTTGGATCAGGTGCTAGAAATTGGTTCCAGTCTTGCCTACAGTGGTGACTATAAAAAAAAGTCGTCATTTACCAACAGTGACCATACATATATCTGAGGCATCACAATATTACCTTATTACTTAGTATTGTTTACTTAGACTGTAAGCTCTTTGGGACGGGAACCATCAGTTGTTCTGTGTTTGCACAGCACCTAGCACAATGGGGTCTTGGTCCATGACTAGGACTCCGACATGCTATAGTGATACAAATAATAAATTATAGTATTTGTAAGAAAAAATAAATGCAGTGTCTCCAACACCACTTTGTAGCTACTGTTGGTAAGTGCTGATGTTCTAATGGCAACTGCTGTAACAAGAATTTTACAGATACTGTAACAATGTAAGATAATTTTTTCAAACATACTGTTGGCTGTCTTGGATCCTCTACTCCTTAGTGATGCAAAAATCTAACATATTATGTATAGTCTTCTAAATAGCCTCCTTAACTCAGCATAATTCAGTTGAACCAAGTTATAAGATATACATTATTTAATATGTTTTTTGTGAAACACATTTATAATCTCCTGAAAACAAGCAGATCTTTATTAATCTGTGTTATTTCCCACATAGGCAGAGGAGGGTTTAAAACAATAAGTAGGAAGACATGAATAATACAAGACAGTCAGTCTTCCTTTTCAATGTTTTACTAATTTGAGGTCAAATTTTGGCTACGTACAACCCGGGAGTCTTAATCTGGAACCAAAAATATGCTTCATAAAGCTCACCCAGCACTTATCAGCATTAGTGTTTATGGAAAGGATTAAAAGTGATGTGAACAAATTACTTAGCAGAATCTACTTACAGATTTCAAAGAGCAATGTCCTAAGTGTCCTAAAATAGCATACAAAAGATAAACTGGAAAAATGTTTCCAGTTAATGTTGCAGACTATTTTGCAAAGCAGTGAAGATGTTAGGACCATAATTTGAACTATGGCTTTAATTTAAGCAAATATGTAGAGAATATGAATGACAACTTAAACTGTATAAAGCCTTTCTTCCAAATCCACATGTAGGCATTAACTCTCATATTTGAGATGGCGTGCTTATTTGCTAAGCACAAAGATGGTTACAAAAAAAGCTTTCCTGACTGAGGATAAAAGCTGAAGTACTCTTTAATTTTGGTTACTGCCAGGCTCATTTCAGCAACCACAATAGTTATTTGGCTCCATACCAAGAAGTGGCAATGCAGTACTTACATGTCTATGGATCAAAATTAGATGAAAAATTGCTGTTTCTCATCTCCAAAGCCATTTGCTTCACATTTTATAGGCCTCAAGATGCCTTTTGTAATATGTGATAACAGAGCCAACTGAAGCATCTGCCTGGAAAGAGATTACTTTAATTATGGACTCAATGTCCTATTTTCTGCAAGTGATCCCCAGAGAGTATCTTACTGCAGGATGAGAGGTGTTATGATGCACATTAAAACCTACACGTCAAAAACAAAGAGGTTGTAAAAGTGAGACAAGGACACCTATAAACTCTCCATTCTTTCGGTTGGTTGCTAAAAAAACAAACAAACAAACAAATCCCTGAACCCTACCGTAATCACTTTTTAATTATTCTAACACCTGTTATAATGAACTTCTATTTATAAAGGGAAAAATGAACCTTTAAAAAGAATAAAACCTTATAGTTGTTCCTGACCATTACATATATTGTGAAAGGACTTATTTTTAAAATACTCATGCTTTGCTTTTAAGTTTTTGAATATATTAATAGTTAGCAATGTAGCAGAATAAGGAAGGTGTATCTAAGGCCTGGTCTACACTACACGTTTAAACCGGTTTTAGGAGCGTTAAACCGATTTAAGCCTGCACCCGTCCACACTAAGGCCTGGTCTACACTAGGACTTTAATTCGAATTTATCAGCGTTAATTCGAACTAACCGCTCAACCGTCCACACCAGGAAGCCATTTAATTCGAACTAGAGGGCTCTTTAGTTCGAATTTGGTACTCCACCCCGGCAGGTGGAGTAACGCTAAATTCGCACTTGCTAGCTCGAATTAGGCTTGGTGTGGATGCTAATCGAACTTAGCAGCTCCGGGAGCTATCCCACAGTTCACCACTCTGTTGACGCTCTGGACAGCATTCCGAGCTTGGATTCTCTGGCCAGCCACACAGGAAATGACCCGCGAAAATTTGAATTCATTTTCCTGTCTGGGCGGTTTGAATCTGACGTTCTGGTTGCACATCGGGGCGAGCTCCGCAGCACCTGCAACGATGCAGAGCTCTCCAGCAGAGGAGTCCGGGCAATCCCAGAATAGAAAGAGGTCCCCAGCATGGACTGACCGGGAAGTCCAGGATCTGATCGCTGTGTGGGGCGAGGAGTCTGTGCTCTCGGAGCTGCGCTCCAACAAGCGGAACGCGAAGACCTTCGAGAAGGTCTCTAAAGCCATGAAAGACAAAGGATACAGCCGGGATGCGATGCAGTGCCGCGTGAAAGTGAAGGACCTAAGACAAGGGTATCAAAAAGTCAGAGCGGCAAACGGACGCTCCGGAGCCCAGCCCCAGACATGCCGCTTCTACGAGGCACTGCATGCCATTCTAGGTGGGTCTGCCACCAGTGCCCCACCAGTGACGGTGGACTCCGAGGACGGAATAGTGTACCGGGACAGTTCCCCCTCCCTGTTCGCCGATGGGGAAGATGAGGAAGGGTCTGTTGAGGACGTCGCAGGCGACATCGAACCCACTCCCGCTTTCCCTGACAGCCAGGATCTCTTCATCACCCTCACAGAGATCCCCTACCAACCGTCCCCGCCCGTTAACCCGGACTCGGAATCAGGGGAAGGATCAGGCGGTAAGTGCTACAAACAGGGATACATTTATTTTTTTAAGAAACAGGGATATATATAAAAAATAGAAATACTATATAACAATTTTTAAATATGAAACTAGACAAACAGCAGGTCTACACAAACAGCAATGGAGCAATAGTCCTCTGGGGATAGTTCAAAAAAGCTCTCAGAGAGCAGCTGGAAAAGCCTCAGCAAGAGGTTTCTTGGGAGAGGTGCTTTATTGGGTGCTCCGTTGAAGCACACTCTTCCGCGCCAGGCCATCCTCAGGTACAGGGGGACCATCGCCTCGACAAGCATGGCAGCGTATGGTCCTGGTCTGTGCAGGGCTTCTGTTAGCATCCGCTCTCTCTGTGTGCGCCTGACACGCCTCAGGGTGATGTCGTTGTGGAAGTGCTGCATCTAATTAGTGGAATTAGTGTACCGTTACTATTGTGCATGGTAGACTTTTACTTTGCATAAGAATGACCCTCGCTTAACAGAGTTTTACTTTGCATAAGAATGACCCTCGCTTAACAGCCACGTGTTGCAGGCCACAGAGGAAACGCATACAGGGGTCTTTCCCGTTCACTGGCGGGAGGTGCCGCATAACGCTCATCTTTTCTGCTTTGCACATTGCCTCCAGCAGGAGAGCACAGCTAAGCAGTAACTGATAAGCACTCTGTACTGTAAGGCTTACCAGGACTTTGTGCAAGAGGGATGCAGCTGTCTCTCCTCGCTTGTGCGCTATCCAGTGCAATCGCGCCGCCAATGAGAGCGTATTCCGAAATCTCGGACTAGTTCCGAGATCTCCTGAGACTTGGTTCCCTGTTTGGTCTTCTTAACTGAAACTGACTAGACTGTGTTTACTGTTGGCAAACATGTATTTGTTCAAGGAAATCACCTACTTTTTCGCATCACACAGCTTCGGGTCCTTCCCGGACTGCCCCGCCATCCCCCTCGCAGAGGCTGGCTCAGATTAGACGCCGAAAGAAAAAGACAAGGGACGACATGTTCCAGGAACTGATGGCCAGCTCCAGAGCGGAGGCGGCAGAGCAGAGACAGTCGAGGGAGAGCCTGTGTCAGCAGCATCGCACACACATGGAACGGGAGGATAGGTGGCGGCAGGAAGACCAGCAGGCGACTCAAACGCTGCTTGGTCTAATGAGGGAGCAAACGGACACGCTCCAGCGCCTTGTAGATGTTCTGCAAGACCGCAGTCAGGAGGAGAGAGCCCCCCTGCAGTGCATCTGCAACCGCCCTCCAACGCCAAGAAGTCCTGTCCCCCCCTCACCCAAAGTGACAAGACGGAGGGGCGGTAGGGGCCGTGAGAACTGTCCCTGCACCGCAGCACACCGATAATGTTCGAGACAACTGTCGCGCTGTAAATTTGTACAAGCTCTTTCCTTAAAGCATCAACCAGTCCCAACTCCAAGTTTAAACCCCCCACTGTGTACTACATTATTAAAAGCGGTTTTGTGTTACTGACTGTTTCCGTCACGTTTCTGGTGTCAGAAGACTTTCTGTTGTTCTGTAGGGGGGGGGGGGGGTTGTAATTTCACTGCATAGCCCACAGTGCCATGCTACAGACTTGGCTGCAGGGTCAACTGCAGGGCACACACAGACTGCAGTCACTAGGCACCAGGGACAGTCTGTGTGGTGTATGCTGCCCCGGGTCTTTCCTTGATGTGTATGCTTGTGCAGGGTCCTGGTGCCTGACATCCCAGAATGTAAAGGCAGGCTTCCCTTCACATGCACTTGGACCGTAGTCACGATCCTCCCCGGTGCCCTGAGCCCCAAAAAGAGACCTCATCCAGGGGCAGATACTCACCCTTCCCCCACACCCCTCACCCCTTCCAACGCCCAAACCCACAGCCGTCATGTTAACCCCTATCCAAAGACGGCACCCCTCGCCCCTTCCTGCAAACCCACCCATCAGTGCACACCTTAACCAGCACAGAGTGCTTCCATGTTTCAACGAAGAAAGAGAAATGCAAAGTCAACGAAAGATTTATTATTAATTACTAAAACATGTCCTTAGTTTTAAAACGTCCTTCGGAACTGGGGGAAATTTGGTTTATGATCAGGCTCTCTTAAAATCAAGTGGACAGTCACAGGTTACCCTGCTCTGCGAGGAAACTCGCTTTCAAAGCCTCCCTGATGCATATCGCTTCCCGCTGGGATATTCTCTCAGCACGGGTGTCTGGCTGATCGTAAACAGCAGCCAGGCGATTTGCCTCAACCTCCCAAGCGGCCAAAAAGGTCTCGCCCTTGCTCTCACAGAGATTGTGGAGCACACAGCAAGCAGCAATCACTACGGGGATATTCTTTTCGCTGATGTCCGAGCGAGTCAGTAAGGTCCGCCATCTCCCCTTTAGACGTCCGAAAGCACACTCCACCACCATTCTGCACTTGCTCAGCCGGTAGTTGAAGAGTTCCTTTTCACTGTCCAAGGCGCCTGTATAGGGCTTCATGAGCCAGGGCATTAGCGGGTAGGCCGGGTCCCCGAGGATCACTGTAGGCATCTGCACATCCCCAACCGTTATTTTGTGGTCCGGGAAGAAAGTGCCTGCCTGGAGGCGTCTAAACAGACCAGAGTTCCTGAACACACGCGCGTCATGAACCTTGCCCGCCCACCCGACGTTGATGTTGGTAAAACGTCCCCTATGGTCCACCACAGCTTGCAGCACCATTGAAAAGTAGCCCTTTCGGTTAATGTACTCGCTGGCCTGGTGGGCTGGTGCCAGGATAGGGATGTGAGTCCCATCTATAGCCCCACCGCAGTTTGGGAATCCCATCGCGGCGAAGCCATCTATGATGACCTGGACATTTCCGACAGTCACTACCTTTGAGAGCAGTTGCTCAACGATTGCGTGGGCTACTTGAATGACAGCAATCCCCACGGTAGATTTGCCCACGCCAAAGTGGTTCGCTACTGACCGGTAGCTGTCTGGCGTGGCAAGTTTCCAGAGGGCTATGGCCACTCGCTTCTGCACACTCAGGGCTGCTCGCATCCTTGTGTCCTGGCGCTTCAGGGCAGTGGACAGCAAGTCACACAGTTCAAGGAAAGTGCCCTTACGCATCCTGAAGTTTCGCAGCCACTCTGTGTCATCCCAGACCTGCAGCACTATGCGGTCCCACCAGTCTGTGCTTGTTTCCCGGGCCCAGAATCGCCGTTCCACACCATGAACTTGACCCATTGCCACCATGATCTCCACTGCCCGGCGTACCCTGCTTTCTGAGAGGTCTGCGCCACTCTCCTCACCGTGCTGCCGGAGCCTCCTCGCCCGGTTTCTCAGCATCTGACTGTGGAAGAGGTGGACGATAACGTGCGAGGAGTTGACAACGGCCATAAGTGCAGCGATGATCGCAGCGGGCTCCATGCTCGCAGTGCTGTGGCGTCCGTGCTGTAACCGACCAGACAAGGGCGCGAACAGATTTCCCGCCGGCGCTTTCAAGGAAGACAGGGAGGGCGGGATTGACGGTTCAATGACGACACATTTTTTCCCCCAGCATGCATTGGGGGGAAATCCCACAATTCCAATGGGCAGCAGGGAGTGCGGGAACTGTGGGATAGCTTCCCACAGTGCACCGCTTCCAAAGTCGAAGCTGGCCCCGTGAATGTGGACTCAGAAGTTCGAATTTGTGTATTTAGTATGGATACACAAATTCGACTTATTAAGGTCGAATCCACAAATTCGACTTAAGTAGATTCGAAATAGTCCTGTAGTGTAGACAAGCCCTAAGAGGCCCTTTATATCGATATAAAGGGCTCTTTAAACTGATTTCTGTACTCCTCCCCGACGAGAGGAGTAGCGCTGAACTCAGTATTGCCATGTCGGATTAGGGTTAGTGTGGACGCAAATCGACGGTATTGGCCTCCGGGTGGTATCCCACAGTGCACCATTGTGACCGCTCTGGAAAGCAATCAGAACTCGGATGCACTGGCCAGGTAGACAGGAAAAGCCCTGCAAACAGTGCTGTGTGACAAGCGTAACAGAAAGCCAAAGAATCAAATGGACGCTGAGGGAGGGAGGGAGGGGGTACTGAGGACTTCAGCTATCCCACAGTCCCCGCAGTCTCCGAAAAGCATTTGCATTCTTGGCTGAGCTCCCAATCCATGGAAAAAGGGCACGAAATGGTTGTCTGCCATTGTTTTCATGGAGGAAGGATTGAGTGACGACATTTATCCAGAATCACCCACGACACTGTTTTTGCATTGGGATCTCAACCCAGAATTCCAATGGGCGGGGGAGACTGCGGGAACTATGGGATAGCTACGGGATAGCTACCCACAGTGCAACGCTCCAGAAATCGACGCTAGCCTCGGTACATGGACGCACACCACCGAATTAATGTGCTTAGTGTGGCCGCATGCATTCGACTTTATACAATCTGTTTTACAAAACTGGTTTATGTAAAATCGGAATAATCCCGTAGTGTAGACATACCCTAAGTGGCTTTCTTGTCAGTTCCTGATCTTGGTAACACATAAAGTTTCTCATCATTAAGAATTCATTTGTGATTCACTGTAATAGCACAGATCATAATGAATTCATTTAATATTAATGTGACTATCATGTATGTTTCCATTGAAATTCTGTGTAAATCAGGATTGATTTAGCATTATTTAGTGATACTTAGCCCTTATTCATTAAAAAACTATTGTTGCTTATTAGCAGTTGTTGAGCTGATGAGCTAGAAGTTGTTTATCTGTCATAAAATATGATGGACCATTTTTTAAAAATGGCTTAAAAGATACCTCCATGGCTTGAGAATTTCCCCAAAATGTGCAAGATCACAATTTGGCAAAATGTAAAGAGCAAAATAATACCCTCTGAAGATATGAAAGTTTAAAACAACAATAGCCATGGAAGCGTATTTTAAATCTCAATAAGTCAAAAGGCTAGACTATCTAAATCCCATTGTATTTGGCAGTATTGTCTGTGTGATCCAGTATTATTAGTAGGAAAATGTATTTTCTTCAGATAATGTCGTGAATGTGATGTTCATTCTCTGTAAATATTATCAGCTAGCATTAGTGTTTTGTAACGTTGATAAATGTACTGTAACTCTTTTTGCTAAAGCAAAAAGGGCAGGGTCAGAGAGAGAGAAAGTAACATTAAGATGTAAATAATCTAAATGGAGCATGGGGTTTTAATGGCACATAAACCTCTAGCCCCTTATATCCAGAGATAGGGAGCAGGACTCCACACAGATAGTTTGTAACTACTGTTCCAGTTAAACTTTAGCCCCTGCACATCAATGTGCAGAGGCCTGGGGCCCCTGGGTCAGCACAATATTGTTGTGTGTTATTTATATGGTGATAGCACCTAAAATGTGCTAGTCATTCTGATACTTTGGAGCTCAACTCAGACCAGTAAGGGGTTGTGTCACTGCTGGCCCTGCAATTCTGGGTGCCTTAAATGCGATGCTCCTGTGGCTTTCAGCCCTGACACCAACAGCAGCATACAAGCATGCAGGCTACACCTGGCTTCTACTGCCCAGTTATCCACTGGCACGGATAGAAATTCCATTCCTGAAAAATAAGAATATAGTAGTGGGAAGATACTACCACCAGCTGATCAGGATGGTGACAGTGACTGTGAAATGCTTAGTGAAATTAGAGAGGCTACAAAGGCAGAAAACTCAGTAATAATAGGGAATTTCAGCTATCTTCATATTAACTGGGTACATGTCACCTCAGGAAGGGATGTAGAGAGAAAATTTCTAGACCCATTAAATGACTGCTTCTTGAAGCAGTTAGTCCTTGAACACACAAGTGAGAGGCAGTTCTTGATTTAGTCCTAAGTGGAACATAGGATCTGGTCCAAGAGGTGAGTATAGCTGAAGCACTAGATAATAGAGACCATAATGTAATTAAATTTAACATTCTTTGGGGTGGGGAGAATCCCAAAGAAACCCACCACAGTAGCATTCAACTTCAAACTTCAAAAATGAGGAAGCAAGTTAAATGGAAATGAAAAGGAACAGTCACAAGAGTGGGAGGGGGGGAATGCCACAGTGGCTAAACTGTAGAATAAAAGAGCTGGATGGAGGCAAAAAGGAATCCTTTAGGAATTGGAAGTCAAATCCTATTGTGGAAAATAGAAAGGAGCATAAATTCTGGTAAGTCAAGTGTAAAGTGTAGTAAGGCAGGTCAAAAAAGAATTTGAAGAGCAACTATCCAAGGATGCAAAAACTAATAACACATTTTTTTAAGTACATCAGAAGCAGGAAGCCTGCCAAACAGTCAGCGGGGCTACTGAACAATTGAAGTGCTAAAGGAGCTCTCCTCAAAGACAAGGCAATTGCAGAGAAGCTAAATACATTCTTTGCATTGATCTTCACTGTGAGGGATATGGGGAGATCACAACACCCAAGTCATTCTTTTTAGGTGACAAATCCGAGAAATTGTCCAGATAGAGGTGTCAGTAGAGGAGGTTTTGGAACAAATTGATACATTAAACAGTACTTAGTCAGCTGAACCAAATGGTATCCACTCAAGAGTTCTGAAGGAACTCAAATATGAAATGGCAGAACCACTAACTATGGTATGTTATCTATTGCTTAATCTGTACCAGATGACTGGAGGATAGCGAATGCAATGCCTATTTCTGTAAAAGGCTCAGAAGTGATCCTGGCAATTACAAACTAGTAAGCTTAACTTCAGTACCAGGAAAATCGGTTGAAACTATAGTAAAGAATAGGATTATCTGACACACAAATAAATATACGTTGGGGAAGAATCAACACAGCTTTTGTAAAGGGGAATCATGCCTCACTAAGCTATTAGAATTCTCTAGGGGAATCAACAAGCATATGGACAAGGGTGATGCAATGGATATAGTGTACTTGGACTTTCAGAAAGCCTTTGATAAGGTCATTCACCGAAAGCTTTTAAGCAAACTAAGCAGTCACAGGATAAGAGGGAAAGTTCTCTCAGGGATCACTAACTGCTAAAAGATAGGGAAACCAAGGGTAGGAATATATGGGCAGTTTTCACAATAAAGAGAAGTAAATAGCAGGGGTCCCCCAAGGATCTGTTTGGGACCAGTGCTGTTCAACATATTCATAAATGATCTGGAAAAAGGGGTAAACAGTGAGGTGGCAAAATTTGCTGGGGATATAGAATTACTCAGGATAGTTAAGTCCAAAGTTGATTGTGAAGTGTTACAAAGGGATCTCATTAAACTGGGTGACTGGAAAATTGGTTGAAACTATAGTAAAGAATAGGATTATCTGACACACAGATAAATATATGTTGGGGAAGAATCAAAATGGCAGATGAAATTCAATATTGGAAAGTGCAAAGTAATGCACAATGGAAAAAATCACAACTATACATTCAAAATGATGTGGTCTAAATTAGCTGTTACCATTCTTAGAGTCATTGTGGATAGTTCTCTGAAAACATCTCCTTAATGTGCAGCAACAGTCAAAATAGTTAGCAGAATATTAGGAGCCATTAGGAAAGGGACAGAAAATATTAGAATGTCACTAAATAAATCTATGGTACGCTCACACCTAGAATATTGCATGCTGTTATGGTTACCTCATCTCCAAAGAGATATATTAGAATTGGAAAATGCTCACAGAAAGATATGGAATAGCTTCCATATGAGGAGAGATTAAAAAGACTGGGACTGCTCATCTTAGAAAAGAGACAACTAACGTGGGGCTATGATAGAGGTCTATACATCATGAATGGTGTGGAAAAAGTAAACACGAAAACTAGGGGTCACTGGCTTAAATGAACAGGCAGCAGCAAGGAAGTACTTCTTCACACAGTGCACAATCAGCCTGTGGAACTCATTGCCAGGGGATGGTGTGAAGGCCAAAAGTATAACTGTGGTCAAGAAAGAATTAGATACATTAATGGAGGATAGGTCCATTAGTGGCTATTAGATGTCCCCCAACCTCCACCTGCCATAAGCTGGGACTGGAGAACAGTGGATGTATCCCTCTAATTCACTCTATTTGTTTCATTCCCTCTGAATCGTCTGATGCTGGGCACTGTCACAGACAGGATATTGGGCTAGATGAATCACTGATCTGATCCAGTATGGCCATTCTTATGTCTTTTTTTCAGGGTGACCCCAAACCTCTTCCATCTCAGATTTCCCCCAAACAATCTTCCCTGTAGTGTCCAGCCCTCTCACTGAATGCTTGCAGATGTTATTAAGTTCACTGCTCTCTTAAAGAGACAGTACTAACAGCTCATTACCTTAAGCAGGGTTACAAACACTATTTCAATCAAAGCACTGAACTGGTTTATAGTAAAAGTAAAACAAATTTAAGTCATACCAAGTATAAGGAATAAAGATGGAACATGTTATAAACAAACAAAGGTAAAATATGCTTCTAAGACTAAAACTTAATTTCAGCAAGTTAAAGTCTTTGTCTACGCAAGTTTGGAGCTCTGGCCTCTTTAGTCCCTCAAATTTTGGATGCTAAAATGGATTATTTTCTCTCTCCTTATATCTTCCCAAAGTTCATTGCCCTGGCTTCAAGAGTCAGGAAAGCTTCCCCTCAGCATTGTTAAGTAGTGATCTCTCTCCGCTTGCTCTTCTGGTGGCTTTGTTTACCTTGCATGTAAATGTGCTTTTCATTGCCTTTCGTCACAACTTGCTTAATTTACATTGGAGACACATTCCAGCAGGCAGAATCTCATTCCTTGTTCTGGAAGAAGCATGGCTTAGGCACTCTTTGCCAAATACATTTTAAAAACATATCTCCAGCACATATCTGAAACTCTTTTAGGGCCCAATTCTGAGAAGTGCCAAGCACCTTCAACTGCTATTTAAACACTAGATTGTTGTGTTTATGCCTGTATGGGAGGCAGTGCAAAGCAACACTACCCACGGAGAGACTGTCACAGTCTGCTCATTGAGCATGGAGATATGTTCTCTGCTCCATCCCTTCGTTTTTCTTGGAGCACCATTCCTTTTCCTCCCCACTGCTTCTCAGGTGAGTGGGTTCCTGGGTTGGAGCAGAAGCAAGCAGTGTTTTCCAAAGCAAAAGAACTGCTATGGCGGAAGGCCTTTCTGTGGCAATGCAAATGGAAGAGGCTTCTTTTGCAAGCCTTCCTCCAGATACACCTCCTCCTTACCACACACTGCCTGGCTGCTCAAGAGCCATCACAGTCTGGTCCTAAGTCAACAGGAGTTGCAATACTCAGCACCTCTCCAAAAGCATTCAGCGCCTCACAGAATCAGACCCTTAGAGTCACTGTGTTGGATTTTATGCCATCTGGAGCAGTGAGGCCACTGGCGCTGCAAGGTCTATAATAGATCACGGAGGGATATGCTGATGAATAGTCGTAACTCGTCAGTCTTCACCGAACTGGGCAGTTGAAAGGATGTGGAATACCGCATGGGACGAACAGCAGAAGGGGAGCATCCTGCTTGCTTTGTAAGAAAATAGCACTTGGGAATACTATGCCTTGCAGGTGACTATCTATTAGAGGAACTTCTTCCCTACTGGAGTCTGGTGATTAGGGGAGTCCAACCCTCTCTACCTTCCTATGCATACACTAAACCAGCAACTCACCATGGGAGGCAGAGGGGTCCCAAACAAATCAATGTACTGTACCATTGTTATTGCTGTTTTAGCCTGCTCTTTTAAAGGCTGGGCCCAGACTGAGTCCACTGCCCTCTTCCGAGGTGAAGGGTGGGTGGGGAGTCTCTAGGGCCATTGTAATTTCCATGCACTAGTTAGCCCTGATGGAGAGATGAATGATTGTTTTATCCTGCCCACCACCCTTGCCAGGGAAGTTCTGCCATCTAGGCTGTGGAGCTGGAGACTTGGGGGATTTCCTGCCCCCCATGGCAGGCTGACCTTTACTTTGTGTGGAGTGGCCTGCTTAGGAGCTAGTGTCCCTAGCCTTCCAGGGCTGGCACTGCTCAAAGGTCACTGATACTTTTAGCCAGACCTTTTATTGTGTACAGACTATTAGATCATATTATTACTATCCACTTGTAAATTGTCTTCTATTTTGTTTTAACAAATTAAAGCAATTTTTGAGTGACTTTAGAACAAAAAATATTTCAAACCAGTAAACTCTCAGTATAAGGTAACATTGTGCAAATATCATTGCATCACACAGTAGTGCTATGTCTGACAATGACCTACAAAATTAGGTCGACCTAGCTTTGTCACTCGGGGGGTGAAAAATTCACTCCCCTGAGTGATGTAGTGAAGCCAACCTAAGTCCAAGTGTAGACACCGCTAGGTCAATGGAGTAGTTTCTCTGTCCACCTAGCTACTGCCTCTCAGAGAGGTGAATTTATTACAGTGATAGAAGAAGAACCCTTCCCATCACTGTAGTAAGTGTCTATACCACAGAGCTACAGCGGCTGCAGCTGTGCCACTGTAGCATTTCTAGTGTAGAGGTACCCTTTGAGGAGGAACATTGTCACTACATGGAGTTCAGTAGCAGTCCTTAATTTTCTTTTGTTTGATTTGATCTCAGTATAGAAGGGTAAAAGAGCAATCAGAGTATGAGGTTCTTTCTGAACCTGATTCTGACTGGTACTTTACACTAACTGTTAATACATAAGTTGGTGAGAAATACAACTTCCTACCATTTGCTGTTCATTTGAATAATGGGACTTAGAAAGAGAGAGACTGTGAGACCAGAGTGAGTAGTGGCCTGTAGGTGTGCTGTTACAGGAGCAAACTGGGCGGGCACTGAATTGTAAGTCACAGTCAGAATTCAGCGCCTTTTCCCCCTTGCTCTAGGCTTACAACTGGTGCAGCTTACTTTCCTCTCCCTGCCAGCTCAGCTGCAATGGCCGGCACATTGGAGAGTAGAGCCGCGGCTCCTCCCACTCCCCCACCTATATCAAAGCCGTAATGCTGAGCCTATGGTGACTGCTCTCTTGCCTGTGCACAAACCAATAATTAAGAGAGCCTGTATAAGGGAGCTAAAGGGCACCTAATTCCCTTTCCTCCCCTGCTTAAAGCATTTCTTGATTAAGGCCCAGTTTTTTAATACAGTAAACATTTGTCCCTGTTGAAAGAAGCCCATGAGTCTCAAGGGATTTCTGTGTCACTTTTGTTTTATGTCAAAAATAGAAGTTCTTTTGAAGACAAAGATGACATTTTATCTTGGTTCTGAAGAAAAGATGCAGCTAGCTTTCACATTTCTGGCCCAGACAAGGACTTCGGAGAATGTTTTCAGGATACAATAGTATGTTTCTGCCAACATATTTTTCTTTACAGTTGAGCAGAGTTTTTCCTAATATGTTTCTCCATTTTATGTTCCTTGAATAATCCAGTTAGAACAGTTTTTATGGTGGCCTTTCCCCTCATTTTGTTAAGGAGTTCAGTTGTGGATCTCAAGCAAAAGCCACATACTGGGAATGATGAGGAATTTCACAGTCCTGGCTGGATTGCAGGAGGCCAGAGGCACAGTGCTTCTTGGAGCTTTAGGAACACAGTCATTGTACCAAACTTTCGAAAGGTGCAACATTCACTACCTGTACACACATACTGGGGCCAGCTCTCCTGACCATTGGCTGGGACTTGGTTCTGCGTATTTTTCATCCCCATAGTGCTCTCTGAGTGCACAAAAGGATGGGGGAAGGGAGGTTCTCTCTGCTTCCTCCGCTCTGCTCCAGAGTTCCACATCCACACAAACTGAGTGCAGTTGAGTCTGAATGTTTAGCATGCAAAAGTTTACGTCTGCATTCGCTGATCTTTGTCTCTAAATATTTCCTGATTAATATAATTCAGACATATGTATTCCTGTTTTCAAATCAGATTCCTCAGGTCTAATTGTAGTAGCAAATGTATATGAATGACTTCTTTCTCCTTTTACACTCCTGTTATAATACAGAGCCCTAGTTCAGCTACCCACCCAAGAAACTGATGTATTTGCTATAAATAAGTTACATTTTGGTAATTTAATTTTCTATTTTTTTTATTTTATCCGTGAATACAGTCCTAGCATATCTACTGAACAAATTGTACATTTATTTGTTTACATAATACCTTTAAGGAGATCATTAATACCTTAATATGATATTGAGGCCATTGGCCAAATATAAGGACTTAGAGGAAATTTTACTTCAGCCCATAAGAGTCTAGGAGTTTGTATTTTAGTTTGTTAGACTTATACAGAAGATAAGCAGAACTGTATGAAACCCATTAGTTTTAGTACTTACAAATTGCACTTGGCCTTTTTTCATTATTAAGCTTTTAGAGGTTTATTTTTTAGTACTTTGTAATGATGTACAGACCTTAAGCATTTCAGGAGATTGCTTGCTTGCTATTGTTGAGTTTGAATGAACCCAAAACTCCAGCAAGGTCCACTCTCTTTGCATTTTGGGGCACCACAAAAATTTTTATGAGCATTTCTAGGGTAATTTTGGGCTTTCCTTGGCTACCAATCTGAAGCCTGACTAATAGCTGAGTAACCTCTTGCCACTGCAGTCAAAGGATTCTGGGATGTTTTTAGCCAAAGAGCACAATGAACTGGAAAGGAAAAGTGAGAACAAGTGGTTTCCTATTGCTGTTTCTGCAGGATTTTATGTATTTAGGGGCCACAGTCCATATAAACCAGCCCCTGAAAGATGTCAGAAGGGGTGAGTTGCCACTCAACACCCCAGATGATTTGTGGAAGGACCCAATGAGTCCTCTTCAGTATCATTAGATTGAGGGACTGCAGGAACTGAGTCTCTCCAAACTTCAGAAGGAGGAGCGTGGGGAGGAGAGAGCTAATAGAGGGAGTGGAGGAGGCTTTCAAAGCAGTGTGAAACCCAAAGTTTAGACCAAGTTAATGACATTTTGTTGATCTTCATTAGAGTTTCAGGTTTAGTAACAACACCCTAAGGTGAGTGAAACTCAGGCTTTGCCTGGCTTTGGAAGTTTTGCAGTGCTCTAATGAATAGTGTTTTGCTAATTCCTTTACATTTTCTTTGAAAAATTAATAAATATAATTTTAATGAGCCTTGTTGCTATTTTGTTTTCAACTGGCAAAATAATAATGTTATTAGGACTTCTTTTCTGTGTAAGAAGTCTCCCCCTCCTCGAATACATTTCACGGTTGATTTATGAATTCCTTGAAAATAAGATTTATAATGAAATTCTGACAGATCCTTAACTAAATTAGCATAATAAATGGCAACGTAATAATACCTTTCCAGCTTGTGCATTCCCGCAGCTATACTGTCACTAAGAGAGCATTTGCCAAAGGCTGAAAGTACTTTTAACCACAGCTGGGCAGCACGGTACAGAGAATTCACCAGCTGAAAGTTGACTGCCTGCTGCAAATTCTGAAGCTATGCATTTATAGAGTCTATATGAATGGAGTTAAAACAACAGTAGCATTACCAAAACAGCATCAAAATAAGAATAAAGATTAAATAAGTTATTGACTATTAACCCCTGTATCAAAGTTTGAAAAGTATAGCATTTGCTATGGTGAGTTCTGTATTTCAGCATGTTATTAGAATTTAATGTCATAACTAGAGTAGCAGCTAGAAAAGAGGTAAGTGATTTTATGTTTTGAACGTTCTAAATTTAGCTTCTTTATATGCTAACACTTTATTTTGACAAGTTTTACAAACTGGACCAGATTTACATAAGCCGAGGTTCTGGCCCACTGTGTGTATCCATTATTTGCACACTTTGGAGCAGATTCTGCTCTCGGTTATGTTGCGAGTGTATCCATTAAAAGCAATGGAATGACAGTGATGTTGAACCTGTTTAGCAGTATCAGAATCTGGGTCTTTATTTGGAAAAATCCTGACTGTTACTATCTCCAATCTAGTATACATAAAATCAGTGGCTTGCCATTTAGATATTTTTATCTGATATATTTAAAAGATATTACACCTAGAGCTGAGTGAAATTGGTCATCCAAAACTTTATTTCAGTGAAAAATTCAGATTCGGCAACACTGAAATGTTTTGTGAATTCATGTTGGTTTTGCTGAATTGTACATCTCAAAGAAAAAAAGAAAAAATCTGAAAAGGTCTAAATATTTCATTTTGACATTTTCAAAATGAAACATTTTTGTTTTTCTGATTTAAAACAACTTTTCATTTTGAAATATGTTTCAATTTTATTTAAAAAAAATTTAAAATACCTTAAAATGCTCAAAATTTAAATGAAATGTTTTGTTTCAGGTTTACCTGAAAAGCATTTTTTTCAGAAATGCCAGCAAACTGAAAAATCAGTTATGTGCACAAATATAATTACACTGCCCCCAGTCTGAGTTTGCAACTGGTGAAATTAATCACAGATCAAGGGCAGTATATAGTCTTTAATATGTAATCAGTTTGGAAATTATTGAGATAAGAAACAGGGCAGAGATCCCAGCAGCTAAATATATAATTTCCTTATATTCAAAAATTACAATGTAATTCTTAATCTCATTAATGATGATGCAGGCTTGTGGAAAAAATAAGCCATATTTTTCATATTGGTGTTCATTTATGTGGGATATAATTATATTGATATCCAAACAGCATATTTAAAACAGTGTGAAACTGAATGGTTTGTTCAAAGGGGAAGTTAAATTAGCAGATATTTCCTATCTGGACCATTAGAGCAAGCTGTTAATTGTGTTTTCCATCTTGTAGATTAGAAGTTCTATTTTGGAAAACATGAAGATCGGTGGGGGAAGGAAATTTGATCTGGGAAATTTTTTAAAAGGGGTGAAGTGACAGAACATCTAGGTCCTTCAATAAGGCCCAGGTTTTTTTTAGCTTTATTGTGTAATCTGTTGCAGTCAGAGAAGTCCAATCACTAGAGGCTTTAGAGTAAATAAGGGTTTGGAAAAACTCTATACAGAAAATTAGATCTCTGCCCAGGGACATTAGGTATACAGTAGGAGAAGTTATGGAAAGTTATTTTCATTTTTGTTCCAGTAAAGTTGAAGGACTGCATCTCCCATGATGCAAAAAATTTTTTCCTCTGGTTGAACTGCCTGGGTCATCATGGGAGTCACATGACTCTAGATGCATTAGGGGAGATGTAGCCCTAACAGAGATCCTGGCTTATAAGGAAGAGAACAGGGATATCAGGCCCCCAAACTACAACTCTCATAGGGAAATACACCACTATGGGAGAGTGCAGGTTAATATTGAGCTGCATTTCAGGTCAGTTCAATAAACTGCATTTCAGGTGAGTTCAATAAACTGAAACAAAGCATTTTGATTTTGGGAATATCTAAATATTTCATTTACATCACAAATATTGAAATATTTCTGAACTAAAATTTTCCAGAATTTTTCCAGAATTTCCATTCTGTGAAAAAATTTGAAATGTCAAAATTACCCAAGTTTAAAAATTTGGGCCATAATTCTCTCAATATATACTATGACAAAGTTTTCAGCATCTAAAAATGTAACATTAAGGTTGCATAGTTAAATATTCAAGAGTGAGGAAGTATGAAAGTTACCGGTGAATGCACAGCTTTAACTCTGTACTTGTGTGTACACATTATAATAATGTAGTGATCACATACTAATTCTCAGGTAATATTTATGTTTGTATATTTTGCAACATTAGATAAAATGGGTGTCAGAGATAATGTGATCGAGTAATGACTGTATGATAATCTACATGGACAAAGGGACAGAATTAATATGTATTCAACCTTAATTTTTATGCTTCCTCACTTTCAGTTGCTTACCTGTGCAATATATGCTTTGCCTTGACATATTAAGAATGCAGCTGATTGTTGTTTTTTTACCATTTTCTAATGAGAAAGTGTGCACCTGGGTGGGATCATGAGGCAACAGATTAGGGGGCAGTGTATCGGCTTCACCCAAATTGTAAAGCATTTGAAAGTATCAGATTGCTGTGTATTACTAAATATTGTTATAACTGTCCTACAAACACACAAAGAGAGATTTAACCTGGACCATATTCTTGGCCAAGTACCATGACACTCAAGCTGAACAGGCATTGGGCTATTAAACAATTATTGTCATGCTTTCCTGAACAGAGTTGAATTGAATTTTTCAGTCAAATTGTAAATTCACTGAAAAATGCAGTTTTCAGGCAACTGAAACTATTCATGAATTTGGTGAATAGTTTTGGCAAATTAAAAACTGAGGATTTTTTAAAAAGTCAAACACTTCATTTTGATATTAAATAAACCATTTTGACATTTCGTTTAAAAAGAAACCTTAGAATTTAAAATCAACATTTTCAAAAAATGTTGATTCGAAAGGACATTTTCAAAATGAATTGACATTTTATTTAGAAAATGTCATTTTGAAGCAGCATTGGAAATGTTTCATTCAACTCAAACATTTTTTTTTGTTTCAGTGATAAAAAAAGGGAAAAACAGTTTCAGTTTCAGTTTGGTATTTTAGGGTTTTGGAGTTTTGCCCACCAAATCAAAAAATCCATTATTCATCCATCCTCTCCTCTTGAGTGCAATTAATGGTCTCTGGTTGTGTCGCCGTGGCTTCTAGCCTCACCAGAATGAAGGAAAAGAAAGAGCCGGCTAACCATGGAGGGGAAAGATGCTTATGTACTATACATTGAGGGAGGCTTTCCCGCATTGTGGTCAAATATTGCAAATATGTTACAGCCAGTCTTAGGGAGAATATAAATTACCATGCAAATGTAAATAAAATAGAAAGTCCCTTGAAAAGAATGCTTTTTAAATTATTTATACTGAGAGTCAGTATGTGTTACTGAATTGACTGAGAGAGAGAAACTCCTGAGTTGTAATTCCAGTTCTTTCACTAACTTGCTGTGTGACCTTGATCAATTTATTTAGGCCACAGGTTTCAAGTGTCTACTAATTTTAGGTGCCTCCATTTATGAGTGCCCAACTTGAGACACTTTTGACCTGTTTTTCGAGATTCTGAGCACCCACAACGCCAGTTGACAAGTTTAGGCCTTTCCCTCTTTGTGTCTCCATTCCACTATCTGTAAAATGGGGATAATATTCTTGATTTACATAGGATTGTGAAAGATATTTACTTAATGCCTGTAAAGTATTTGATAATATAAAACTGCTAAGTATTATTAAATATATTTATAACTGTCCCCAAAACACAGACAGAGACAGACTTTTAATCTGTACCATATAATTATGGAAAACCCAACACTGAAACTAAACTTCACAAAGTAGTAGAAATTATACTGTATGTAACAAATTTATCCTGGCAGAGGGCTCAACTATATGACTTTAACATCTGTCAACTATCTTTAACGTCAGTGATTCTTTGTGTAAGCGAATTTCCTCTATGGTTCCCTGCTGCTTAACTTTAATGTAATGCAATATTTACTATGGATCATATTCTACTATCCTCATTCCAGCAGTAGTCCCACTAAGGTCAGACGGAATCCTTGTAGAGTGAAGTGCTAGTCATGTGACATGGGACCTCTTGTAGAGTAAGGTACTGTTACTCAACATGAGTAAGGGTATCAGAATCTGGCCCATTTAGCAATGTAAAAAGGCTAAAGTAGCAAGGCTAATCCTGATTATTTAGATAGATTTCTATTTCAGAAAGTAGCTGCAATTTAACTGGTTCTTTACAGAACTGAAAGGATAACTCAGTAATTCAAGCACTGAATAATGGTCCAGTTGCAGTGGATTATCTAAGAATTTGAATAACATCAAAGATAGAATTTTTCCACTTTTTCTTTGAGAGCTTCCTTTTGTTTTAAGGAGGAAATGAGAAAGAATCCAAAACAGATTAATTGTGAATTCTAGTCTACACAATTTAATTTGATAGAATTTCTTTGTCAGATGTTGCCTATTTCCATCATTGTACCAGAAATGACAGCTGTTTACAATATGATACACACATAGTTTAAGGATCTTAGTATAATTTAGAGTGAATTAATGACTTGTTATTTATTGCCTAACTACTCTACAGGAGTGATTTATAAAACAATGCTATGCGCTGCTTGTTACTTTGCATTCTCCAGGCTAGATGTGTCATCAATATCATTAAATGAATTCACAGTGTCACTCCTCTGCAACTATAGCTTTTGATATAAGGGTAGCTGAACATAAATCAGAAATTATGTTTAATTCATAAGATGCACCAATCTCTCACTTAGGTGTGGGTTAGGTTAGGAGGTGTCACAAATATGTTTTACAGTACTTCTTTGATTATACTCAGGCTCTATCTGCGTGTCCTTATGCTCGATGTGAAAATAATATATGGCAATGCAGTGCAGTTTGTCAGTGAATAATGTTTGTTTTTTATTTATTTGGGTACAATTGGTTATGCTTTTACCACAGCACAAAAAAGGAATGTATTTACATGAATACACTTAAAGTGATACTTAAGGGATATGTATATTTTGAAAAATAAACCTCCTTTCCCATATTACAAACAGCATCTTGATGATTAAAATTATTTTGAAAAATCTAATACACTTTTCTCTATTTTATTGTTATACTTTTTCATTTCTCTAAATATAGACAATTAAGATAGACCTTATTTTCTTGGGATGAGGTATAGCTCAGTGGTTTGAGCTTTGGCTTGTTAAGCCCAGGGCTGTGAGTTTAATCCTTAAGGGAGCCATTTAGGGATCTGGGGCAAAATTTAGTCGGCGGAGTGAGCCTGCTTTGAGCAGGGGGTTAGACTAGATTATTTCGTAAGGTCCCTTTCAACCCTGGTATTCTATGATTCATTACAATTTTTTTGTACTCCATATCACTTTAAGGTCCTCATGAACTAGCATATTACTGCAATACTTTGGGTTGAAAATAATAGAGGGGATTTTTTTAAACTCTTTTCATGGTATCATTTTTTCCTTTTGTTAATTTTATGGAAATATTTCTATACATCTTACATTTCGTAAAAAAATATTTTTATAATGCCTAAATTTTGCATTAAATTTGACCTGACAGTGTATCTTAAACTGGATACTCTCAAAAGGGGGTGGAGTTGGGGTGGAAAGAGGTAGAGCAAGGCAGGGCCTTGGAGGAAGAGGGTGGAGAGAGGGCAGGAAGAGGCAGGGAGAGGTGGGGCCTCGAGGAAAGGGGTGGAATGGGGGAGGGGCCTCAGGGTGGAGCAGGTGTGGAGCACCCTTGGGGAAAACTAGAACTCAGCACCTATGATTTTAATACGCGGAGTCATTGTAGCCATGTCAGTCCCAGGTCTATATATGACCTATCAGTTCTCATCCTCAAAGGAAACCTGCATAGCACTTTCAAAAGATGATCCTGGGAGCTTAAATTCATAACTTTGCTAGACACTAAAAATCATGGTCTTAGTAAAGACACTGGATTTATGATTGATTACAAAAGTATGTAACCCACTAACCCTCCTTTTTGTCCTATGATATCTGTTCAATCTTATATTTAGCTGTGACCCTGAATACCTTTCCTTGACCTGAAGAAGAGTCTGTGTAGCTTGAAAGCTCATCTCTCTCACCAACAGAAGCTGGTCCAGAAAAGATATTACCTCATCCACCTTGGCTCTATAAATTTTAATATCATTCATATATATACATGGTAGTTTTGAATCAACAAGATTTAACTATTCATGCTATAACTATGGATTACTAAAATAAAATATCAGGTTTATAATAATTATGAAAGAGACTGAGGTTTTTACTCATGTGCGTCATTTACTATATGTTTGTCCATTGCCTAGCTGCAGAACTGGGCCACAGTCTGTTTGACACTTCTAAGCACTACCATAACATAAATTTGTTATAGATGACGATCATGACTTTCATTCACAGAAGAACGTTAATATTTTCACACAAATCAAAATCAACAAAACTGTCTGTTTTTTAAAAAAAAAATGTTCTGTGCCAACACTTTATTTTATTTTAAATTTTATTATTTAGTGAACTGTTACTGTGGCAGTGGAAACAGGATGTTTTAAAAAATGAAATCAAAATAAAATGTCAGAGTTCAGAGTCCTTATGTTATGATGTGATACATCCCCCTTCTGATGAACAAGGCTGATTAACCTTCTGAGAAAGAGGTAACATGGCCTTCGGGGGAAAAAAAAAAAGAATATGAACACAGGATTCCCAAGAAATGAGAATAGTCTGCCTGTTTCAATTTATAAATTTGATAATTCTAATAAGTGTTTTGTTTTGTTTTCACTTTTGCATTGCAAAACCGTATAGCCAAAGTAACAGCCCATTGGGACAGCTACTGGAAGTGGCTTGGGGTCCTAAAAACTCCAGGAAGGATATCTGGTGGAATTTCCTGGAAATTCTTCCCACAGGTGTGGGATGAGCTTGGGAATACACAGAGGAGGCAGTGGCAAGGAAGGAACTCCCTTTTTCCCTCCTGCTGCTACTCTTCCTCCCACCCATATCAGGTAGCATGGCTCCTTTGCGAGCCATGATGTAACTGATAAGATTATTGCACCTGCACAAAATCCTCTCAGAAAGGCAGATACAGGCATAGGGCCTGAGTTAGTACTGCTTTAAGGCCTGACCAGGTCCACAGAAGTCAATGGGATTCTTTCTTTGACTTTTAATGGAAGTTTGATCAGGTCCTAAGCTAATTTCAGCAGAGACCCACATATCCACTGCCTAGGGAGGGGAGAACATCATAACAGCTCTTCCCCTCCTCAGGGTACGTCTACACTACGGGATTATTCCGAATGTGCATAAACCGGTTTTGTAAAACAGAATTTATAAAATCGGGTGGAGCGCGGCCATACTAAGCACATTAAATCGGTGGTGTGCGTCCATGGTCCGTGGCTAGCGTCGATTTCTGGAGCGTTGCACTGTGGGTAGCTATTCCCTAGCTATCCCATAGTTCCCGCAGCCTCCCCCGCCCCTTGGAACTTCCGGGTTGAGATCCCAGTGCCTGATGGGGCAAAAATCATTGTCGTGGGTGGTTCTGGGTAAATGTCGTCAGTCACTCCTTCGTCTGGGAAAGCAACGGCAGACAAGCATTTCGCGCCTTTTTCCCCTGGATTGCCCTGGCAGATGCCATAGCATGGCAATCATGGAGCCTGTTTTGCCTTTTGTGACTGTCACCGTATGTGTACTAGATGCCTCTCACAGAGGCGATTCAGCAGCGCTACACAGAAGCATGCTTTTGCTTTTGCATGACAGCAGAGATGGTTACTAGCCATATTGCACCATCCAAATCCTTCCATAAATTGGAACTGAGGATGATCATGGCTACCAGTCCTTTTGTACCATTTGCTGCTAGTGCCCCTGGCCAATCAGCCAGGGGCGCAAAAGCCAAGATTGGTTACTAGCCATATTGCACCTTCCATCGTTTTGTACCATTAGCTGCTGTCATAAGTGCCCCTGGCCGATCAGCCAGGGGCGCAAAAGCAAAAATTGGGAATGACTCCCTGAGTCAATCCCTCCTTTTTGGTATCTAAAAATAGAATCAGTGCTGCCTAATATAGGCAAGTGTGCTAGAGAACCACCGTATCATAGAACCAGAGAGCACAGCTGCTCTGTGTCAGAGCCTGCAGAAATTATTATCTGTATGCTATTCACAGAGGGTGCTCCTGTAACAACCCCACCTGTTGATTCCGTTCTTCCCCCAGCCTTTCTTGGCTACCGTAGCATTGTCCCCCACTTGTGTGATGAATTAATAAAGAATGCAGGAATAAGACACACTGACTTGTTAGTGAGAAATGAGTGGAAGGCAGCCTCCAGCTGCTATGATAGTCCAGACAGGACATTAAGCAGTGTGTAGGAGAGAAGCCCAGCATCCCACTGCTAGTCCAGGGGCAACTGAATCTTTTCTTTACACATGAAGGGTGGGGGCTGATGGAGCTCAGCCCCCTGTTGCTATGATGAGGATGGTTACCAGCCATATTGCACCATCCATCCACCAGAAAAAATTAGGGCCAATAGGCTGATGACGAGGACGGTTACCAGTCCTTTTGTACCATCAGCTGAGGCTGATGATGAGGATGGATTTCCATCTTTTTGTACGATCAGCTTATGCTGATGATGAGGATGGATTTCCATCGTATTGTACCATCAGCCGCCCATGGCGGGGGGGGGAGCAAGGATGTTGGTGTTGAGTGCTGCACTATCGCGTCTATCTGCAGCATTCAGTAAAGATAGGGTGACATGTAAAAGAGTCAGAGGATTGTTTTACCTTTCGCTTCTGGGGGTGGGTGGGGGGTGGGTGAGTAGATTGCCAAGCTATGCCCTGACCCGCGGACACTGTGTTTGACCCTAGAAGCATTTGGAGCTCAGCCAAGAATGCAAATAATTTTCGGAGGCTGCAGGAACTGTGGGATAGCTTCAGTCCTCCAGTCCATGCGCATCCATTTGATTCTTTGGCTTTCCGTTACGCTTGTCACGCCGCAGTGCGCTGAGTCCCTGCTATGGCGTCTGTCTGGAGATTTTTAAAAAAGGATTCTGAATTTCATCTTCTGTAACGGAGCGCTGATAGAACGGATTTGCCTGCCCTTACAGCGATCACATCCGCATGGTCCATGCGGGAGCTCTTTTTTTATTTTGATTTCGGACTGCATCGCCACCCGTGCTGATCGGAGCTCCACGCTGGGCAAACAGGAAATATTCAAAAGTTCGCGGGGCTTTTCCTGTTTACCTGACCACTGCATGCGAGTTCAGATTGCGGTCCAGAGCGGTCACTGGTGCACTGTGGGATAGCTCCCGGAGGCCAATACCGTCGATCAGCGTCCACACTAACCCTAATCCGATATGTTAATACCGATACTAGCGTTACTCCTCTCGTTAGGGAGGAGTACAGAAATCGGTTTAAAGAGCCATTAAAATCGATATAAGGTGCCTCCTAGTGTGGACGGTTTTGGCGTTAAATCGGTTTTACGCTCCTAAAACCGATTTAAACGCCTAGTGTAGACCAGGCTTCAGTCAGCACCACCTTCAAAACTGCAGAGAACTCACAGAAGGGATTTGGTAAAACCTGAGGGAAGAGGGAACCTACTGGAGAACTTACACTCCCATCTTCCAAACCCTGCCAGCCAGCATCCTCAAGGTTCTGCCCATGGAACTGGAGGCACCATGCAGCCTCACATTTTTTTAAAAGGCGGGTGTGGAAACATTTAAAGAGAACAACTTTAAAAATTCAGGGTATAAAGAAGAAAAAGATAATAGGGAACAAAAGACAAAAATGGATACGGGGAGAAAGTAAAGGTTAAATACCCAAGAAGGTGCAAAGTCGTATGAGGCAGGATGTGCAAGCAGCAGCAGCAACCAAACTGGTGTAGGAGGCAAGTGAGACAAGGGTACATGCAGATATAGCATCAATTTAAAGAACAGTTATATTAAACAGACATCAAAGATAATATATGGGGGCAGCATTGCCAGGAGTATGCATAATGAACACTGGACTCTGTACCTTCAGTATCCTGGTATATTAAGAGAATTAATGTGTGTCTCATTAGAACATTTTATCAAACCAGAGGCCATCCAGAGATATTAAGAATATGAGGACTTTATTAAGCATACATTTAGTATAATTAATTTTATTAATTCTGTATATTAATGTTTGTTCTGTAATTCTCTGTAGGATTATTTTCTTTGGTTTTGCTGAGTATACATGTTGTTTGATATTTGTATATAGGTATGTTCTAAGGCATATTTTGCACAATAAGAAAAACATTAATTAAACAAAAGAATAAAATTGCACCCTATAAAGAATGATGTCAGTTCAGAAATGGTACCACCACACAAGCAAGAGTGTGATGAAAAAGGGAATGATAATCCATCTATCTACTGTGCAGATTTACTGCACTCATTGCCATAATATCAGAGCTCTTATACAGAGGAAGGAAATAGAAATACAGAAATAGCCACAAGGGAGTTTGGGTTAGATGCCCACTGGCTGCACTTAGCACCTTTAGTATACACCTCTGATTTTTAGGGGTGAAACCTCCCCCAATATAGCATCAGCCATGGAGCCACCAAGACCAGTCTCCCCATTCCATAAGTCGAGTGAATGATTCCATCCCCCTACTACCATACAGACAAACAATGAGATGCAAGGGAGAGATGTCAGTGAGACCTGGTGTCTCTGCTGACATCCTTGAATAATGAACAGCCCTTCTGCAGCTATCACAGACACTGGAGTTGTCATACATCAGCATTTTGGAGTAGTAAGCCCAAAGCCATGAAATAAAGGAAACAGAGAAATAGAAAAAAGCACAGAAGACCCCACCAGCTTTTCTCCACCTCAACCCATTCACAACTCCTTGTGCTTGGGCAGTAGGCTGATGCCACTGTCTTGAATATCACCATTACCAGAATTATCACGACTAATGAATTGCTGCTAGGAACATCACAATGAACAATGCCCTTGCATGACTGAATATATAATTTAATTCCTAAAAGCCCATCTCTTCCTGAACTGAAGTAAAACATGGCCAAAGTTTTAAAAAGTGACCATTAATTTTGAAGGTGCGCAATTTTTGCCGGCCCATGTTTTGATAACTTGAGTCTTCTTTGGGAGTAATGATTGCTCAGCACCTCTGAAAATCAGAGTTCATGGTGTCTCAAGCTGAGCACATAAAATCACTGTTCACTTGTAAAAAATTGTATATAAATGACTTGTGTCTTGGGCACACAAAGCAGATTGCTGTCATGTTAGCCAGGGCATCCTGTTCACCTACATGGGGATGTAAACATGCACAGCAGGGGCATGAACCCCCCATAATCAGTAGGGGCACTGAACTCCTCTGGCACCAGGGCCGTAGTGGGGAGAGAGAGCTTGGCCCCAAGGCTGCAGCGGGAGCTGACAGCTTCTCCAGCCTGTGGCCGTGGCACGGGCACAGAACGTGCCCTTCTAAAAGCAGTGAAATTTAAATTTCTGCACACGCCCCTGAGTAAAGGGTTTTATGCTCCTATTTCATTATATGAATGTGTTCATCTCCATAATTTCTGTTTCATCCTTTAAGATCAGAGGATAACAGCATAATGATTACTTTCAAACTCAAAAGTTCACCTTTTATTACTTCTAAAATATCTATTCACAGAGTAATTTCTCTTCATAACGTCACATGTCATCTGTTTAGGAGAATTATGTTTTAAAATGAGAAACTACTGTGCATGATGAAGTGGTGATGGAATTCAAATTACTGGGCTACTGTCCAAGTTCTCACTCAGCTGTTATGCTGAAGACAAGTTTGTTATTACTAGTACCAAAAGGTGTTTATATCCATAAAAATAGGAAGATATAAACATACTGTGAAATTTTACACATTTCTAGGGCTTTTTGTGCTTTGAAATTCTACTGATTCATTCGGATGTGAATAAGAAGAAACAGAAGTTATGTGCAACAGCTTTGAACTGTTTGAGAGAATGCTGTTCTCCAGTTAATCAATCCTATTGGGTTAATTTCTGAAGCAGCTAGGTCCATCATAAAAACATATAATTCAACATATTCCTACATGCATTTTGTATGCATATTCATCCGTTCATTGTAGCTGATTTTGAGAAATCTAAGTGCAAGAAGCTAGTTTTATTATTCACACAGCAGGTTGTGGGAACATATCTGCCATCAGGAATATAGGATTCGATTTTTCATGTTATGCTGATTATCAAAATGTTTAAACTGGATTTCTGTTCTTTATGCTGATTTACAGTTTTGGTAGCCATATTGGTCCTAGCATAGAGAGACAAGGTGTGTGAGGGTAATATGTTTCATTGAATCAACTTCTATTGGGAAAAGAGACAAGCTTTCAAGCTTACTCAGAGCTCTTCTTCGGGTCTGGAAAAAGTACTCAGAGTGTCATAGGCTAAATACCAGGTGAAATTGTTTAGCATAAGGAGTTAACATGTTGAAAGAGACCATTCAAGGAAATGGAGCAGCCAACACCTCTGCAGTCATAGGACAAAAGAGGGCTAATGGGATATAAATCCAGTGTCTGTACCGGCTGGCTGGTTCCATGAGGAGAGCTACTTCTCTGGTAGAGTGTCCTTGTTTGGTGAAGGCAGTTTTAAGTGTGTATCCTGGACTTTATGTTGATAACGGTTTAAGTGTTGACTTCTATAATAGCTTTCTGAAGATGAGTGGTGTTTTAAAAAAGAACACACAGTACAATATATTAGTGTGTGTGTTTGGTGTGTGCAGGTCCTTTAAAATAAAAATCAACAGTCAGTATCTTAGTCATGGGAGAATTACCCTCAATGTTTGAAAAACAAATATGTTCTGTAATTTAGTGTGTTTTATTGTGCTTAATGTGATGGATGAATTACTCTGTAATAAGAACAATCTTGATAGCCATTTCAGACATCAACTGAACAAAAAAAAAAGTTAATGTTCATATTGATCGGACAGTAAATACCTATTTCCTAATCTTGAATAGCAACTCCTCAGACCATTTGTGACATTTACAAAATACAATACAAGAAATGGACAGTTTCCCTTTTAACTAGACGATATGAGAATTCTTGGTAACAAGCATAGATGAGAAAAGTCTAGAGTGGAAACTGGGATGAGATCATAGAAGCATAGAAGATTAGGGTTGGAAGAGACCTCAGGAGGTCATTTAGTCCAATCCCCTGCTCACAGCAGGACCAATCCCCAACTAAATCATCCCAGCCAGGGCTTTGTCAAGCCGGGCATTAAAAACCTCTAAGGATGGAGATTCCACCACCTCTCTAGGTAACTCATTCCAGTGCTTCACCACCCTTCTAGTGAAATCACGTTTCCTAATATCCAACCTAGACCTCCCCCACTGCAACTTGAGACCATTACTCCTTGTTCTGTCATCTGGTGCCACTGAGAATAGTCTAGATCCATCCTCTTTGGAACCCCCCTTCAGGTAGTTGAAGACTGCTATCAAATCCCCCCTCACTCTTCTGCAGACTAAGCAAGGCCATTTCCCTCAGCCTCTCCTTGTAAGTCATGTGCCCCAGCCCCCTGATAATTTTCGTTGCCCTCCACTGGACTCTCTCCAATTTGTCCACATCCTTTATGTAGTGGGGGGACCAAAACTGGACTCAATACTCCAGATGTGGACTCACTAGTGCCGAATAGAGGGGAATAATCACATCCCTTGATCTGCTGGCAATGCTACTACTAATGCAGCCAATATGCCATTAGCCTTCTTGGCAACAAGGGCACACTGCTGATTCATATCCATCTTTTCATCCACTGTAATCCTCAGGTCCTTTTCTGCAGAACTGCTGCTTAGCCAGTCAGTCCCCAACCTGTAGCAGTGAATGAGATTCTTCCATCCTAAGTGCAGGACTCTGCACTTGTCCTTGTTGAACCTCATCAGATTTCTTTTGGCCGAATCCTCCAATTTGTCTAGGTCACTCTGGACCCTATCCGTACCCTCCAGCGTATCTACCTCTCCCCCCATCTTAGTGTCATCTGCGAACTTGCTGAGGGTGCTATTAGCCAGGATGGGTAAGGAATGGTGTCCCTAGCCTCTGTTTGTCAGAGGATGGAGATGGATGGCAGGAGAGAGATCACTTGATCATTTCCTGTTAGGTTCACTCCTCTGGGGCACCTGGCATTGGCCACTGTCGGTAGACAGGATACTGGGCTGGATGGCCCTTTGGTCTGACCCAGTATGGCCGTTCTTATGTTCTTATCCCATCATCCAGATCATTAATAAAGATGTTGAACAAAACCAGCCCCAGGACTGACCCCTGGGGCACTGCGCTTGATACCGGCTGCCAACTAGACATCGAGCCGTTGATCATTACCCGTTGAGCCCAACAATCTAGCCAGCTTTCTATCCACTTTATAGTCCATTCATCCTTACAGTCCATTCATCCATCCTGTAGTCAACAGACAGAAGCTAGAGATAACTATGATGACTTTTATTTTCCTGTATGTAAGGAGCTCAAAGTTGATTTTTCGATGTCACTTTATATATAGTGTCATACTGTAAGTACCTGAATGCTTGAGTGCAGGCTATATATTTGTTAAAAAAGAAGTTTATGGTGCTAGTGTTGCCCCTTTTTGACCCAAGCAGCTACACAAAGTTTGAGGCTCTGAGAGCGTTCCTGTTGGGAGTAGAAATTGAGTCTGGTATTTCTTTTGATGCAGTCTTGTTTATTTACAAGGAATATATAAAGCCATGTGTCTCTGAATGAAGAAGAAACCAAGAACAAAAAAAGAGCAGTTTCTTAGCTTACCAGCCCACCAAGCTCCTTTAGCCAAAACCTGACCCCAAAGCTCTCTCTCTAGTGTTTTCCAGTCACACTGTGCTCACAGACTATGGCCTAGATTTGCCTCTTTTTCTCTGTCTGTCTCTCTCTCTGTTCTTGTCTGTCACCTCAGTATCCGTGTGTGTCATGAATAGTTAGTAAAGGGTTAAAGCATAGTACCTGGTGGGCACCTGACCTGAGGACCAATCAGGGAAGAGAATTTGAAATTCCTAGGAGGGAACTTTTTCCCTCTGTGTGTGTGTGTATTGTCTTTAGCCGTCTGGAGTTACAAGAGTCCAGATGTTTTAATCAAGTCTACAAGTTTCTACCTTTCTGAACTAATTTCTTCTAGTCAAGATAGTGAGTATTAGAAAGATACTTTGTGTCATTATCTAATAATCCTATGTTTGCAATTCTGTGTGTTTGTTATTGATTATTCCTAATTCTGCCTTTACTGGTTGTACTGAGAAGAGAGAGGATTCTCTCCAGAACTTAGCAAGGTTATACCCTATGAGTATCCAGCTTGGACTCATAGAGATTCTGTATTTTCTTGTTTTTCTTTTAATAAATTCTTTCTATAAAAATTTGATTAAATCCCTTCCACTGTGGATATAGGGGGAGGGGCTAAGACACTCTCTCTCAGTGATTCACAGAGTTGAAACGGTGTATATCTCTCCAGAGTGGCTAGGAGAGAGGGAGGAGAGGGGAGGGGGAAGGTTCCTCCTCTGTGAGTTGATCTGTGTTCCCAGGGAGTGTCTTTGAAGGGAGACAGGGGGGAAACAGGGGTGTCCCGGCCCACGTATTGACCGTGGTGGTGGCAGCAAAGGGGACCTACCCTAGGATTTTGGGGTGGGGGAAGACATGCGGGTCCTCACTTTGAAACCCCCCAGTTTCAAGTGAGGGTGCAGACTCTGACAGTGTGTTCCCTCACACTCCCACACATACTTACCCAAAACAGTGCTCAGCCCAAAACCCCCAAATGGGTTCATACACACCTTTAGTCTTAGATGGGGCTTACATTTACAGTTATGTTGATTGAAAGATGAGCTCACTCATATCACCCTCATAACAAGGTTTCACACAGCTCTTTATATATATATAAAATCTCCTATGTTAGTTTTGGTAAATTCTGAAGTTAAAAAATGTGTGTCCTTTTAATATTACAAATACATAATATATGTATCAGGATTGCAGTTTCAAATGCACAGGGTTAGCCTGAGGTCATAACGAAAGGATCTGTGAATAACCAAAAAAAAAAAAAGAAGAAGTAGAGGGCTTCATACCTTGCAAAGGGGCATCAGAACAGTACCTATTATAAGCTTTTTCTATTGAGGTATCCCTGGAAAGTGGGTGACTCCTGAGGCTGCAGGGTTCACAGGTCAACAACTGTGTATTAAGGTGCTTCTTTACTTTTTGTTGTTGACAGATTGTTTTTCACACTCCCTCTGATTTTACAGTATACCAGGGTTAATACTTGCTGCTGAGCGAAATCTGGCTTTGTTCTTGGCATATCCTAAACAAGTGTGTAGTCATTGCTGTTTTTGCAGCTTTGGTGTTAGATGGCATTCACAGATTTTTCATTTCTACTTCTAAACTGGTAATTGTATCTAGATGCCATATGCTCGTGCCATTTAAGAGACGGCTGCTATTCTTTCCGTTTGTTTCAAGGCTTTTGTTCAAAATTTGTGATTCTTAGTCATATAAATTCATAATTGGGCAAGGTGCCTTGTTGTGTAGGATGTCGTGTGTGCTCTGTAATTTTTCAAGGCTTCAGAATATACGTCAGGCAAACATGTCAGTTTCTTCATAGAAGGACATTGGATGTGGAAGTATTTAAACCAGAAAATATTTGTAATGCCTTCTTTGGGCAGCCTCCTGGAATTTTACCTAAGTCTAGAGTCAGTTTTTGAGTCCTTCCATTAGATGATATATAGATATCCAGCCAGATTCACTAGAGATGCACCACAGGGAGGCATCACCTTAAGGACAGCAGGTGCTATACTGCTTCCCTTTACCAGAGGATGCTGCCTGGAGACAGCAGCTTTAAATCCAGTCAGGGCTCTAGAGAAGTGTTTCTCAATGACTGGGCCAGGGACCAGTGCTAGCCCCTGAGAACTCCATGACACAGTTTAGGCAGGTAGCAAGCTGATCCCTGGTATCCAAAAGGTTGAGAAATATGCTCTGGAGTTCCCCTTGCAAAGGAGAGTGCCTAGGAGCTCCATTGAGTCAAAATATCTTCAAGCCAGCTAGCCCCTGCCTTCTCATTCTTGAGCTTGCCCAGATGGCTGTAAGCTCTGATGGCATAGGGGCTGCGAGCAGCTTGTGCTTTTGCACTCCCTCCCCCGGTAGACTTTCTACTACCGGGGTGATGGAACCTGGGTTCTATCAGTTCATGATGGCAGAACGCCAGGATGAATCCAGCCCACTTTTTCTGGTGTTTCCTTAGTGCATTCTTGTATCTACAGTCCTGAAAGTAAGAAAGTAACCTGCAAAGTCCATCAGAATTTGAGTGCTAAACAAGAATCAGATTTTATCATAAAAGTTACCTAGAGTTTATTTTATAACGTAAATCATTACTGTTAGAAATGTAATTACCATAGATTTCCATGTAGAAAATCAGGCAGCTCTTGCATACAGCAACAGGTATATATATCTTCCTGTACAATATGTCTCTGATAGATGTCCTCTTTTGAGTACTTAGTATTTGAGGATTTTCAAACAAATTAATTTATGATCCTCAACAATATTTCACATTTAACAGGATGATATTTTTTGTGTGTATGTGAAAAGTTCACCTTTTTTGCAGCTTTACTGGACCCAGATTCTCAGTGCATTCCTTGTAGCTAGATTGTGTCATTAGGAAATAAATGAAGAGTGGGAGGCTAACTGCATATTTGCTAACATTGCCAGTTTCTGCTGTCCTGGAAAATAGAACTATGTTGGGTCTGTAATACAGAATCTCATAGCACTTCCAAAGGTTTCTCTACCATTTTTTCCCCAGCATTGTGATCACTCTGCCAAAATATTTTAAAACAAATCTATGCTCAAATAAAATATGAATTCGTAGTAATGAGCTGAAACCAACCATCTATTCTATATGTACATATAATAAATGTATTCCCTGTTACTTTAATCTAATATGATTTCTTTCAAGGATAGACTGCTTGTTGAATCTATTCATTAATATTCTATTATATGCTTAAAAACAGACCTGAATATTTTGGAGAGAGATTTTTTTTTGTATAGCCCCAGCAAATAGTTAAAACACAGGATACTGTCAATGTAGCTCATTTGGTAGCTCTCATTTCTGCATCAGATAGTCATGGGCTCATGTCTCATGGCAGAACTTGGGGTCAAAATCAGTATTGGCAGAACAGCCCAGTGTTGATAGGGAAAGGTGCTGTCCAAATAACTTGTGAAATTGTGGCCCTCTCTGCCTCTCTCTGATGGATGACCAGATGGAAGTTAGAGATGACATGGCATTTTTAGTCTAAAATAATCCTGGGTATCCTTGCTAACATTTCCATTATCAAGTAAACACATTCTAATGCACAAATTCCTGACGGTATGAAAGTGTTGTTGAGTGCACAGGGCTACATTTTCAAAACCCAGCCTCCTTTTTTGCATGTGCAAACACTTGTGGGTGAAATTTAGATAAATTTAGGCATCTGAATGAACAAAACTGTGGGTACAAAAAAGAAGACCCAATTACTGCTAGGCTGGAAATCATTTCTACAATATTCTTACTATTTGCGAGCTGTCAGTGAGGTAAAATTTTTTAAAAGTGTGCAGTAATTTGAGATACTTAGGTCCTGAGTTTCAGAGGTGCTGAAATTCGTCAGCTTTCATTGACTTATTTTTGGAGTTGTGAGTCCGCAGTGACAGTGAAAGTCCCGTCCGGAGACGTGGGGGTGTCGTGTGTGTCTCAAGTTGAGCACTTAAAACTTGACTCACCTAAAATGAGTAGTCACTTCTGAAAATTTAAACTTCAATCTCTCTTTCCCTCAGTTTTTCCATCTTTTAAAATGAGGGTACAAGTTACCTCCAAGGGTGTATTTATATATAAATGAACAGAGCACTAATATATAAAAAACATCCTCAGACAAATGTGTTTATTATTAGTTATTTATTTTATGTGACTTGTTCCTGAAACTAGGATTATACTTCAAACAAGTTGGTAATATATCATATAAGGCAGTGGTAGGCAACCTATGGCACGTGTGCCGAAGGTGGCACGCGAGCTGATTTTCAGCGGCACTCACACTGCCCGGGTCCTGGCCACCTGTCCAGGGGCTCTGCATTTTAATTTAATTTTAAATAAAGCTTCTTAAACATTTTTAAAACCTTACTTACTTTACATACAACAATAGTTTAGTTATATATTATAGACTTATAGAAAGAGACCTTCTAAAAATGTTAAAATGTACCGGCACGTGAAACCTTAAATCAGAGTAAATAAATGAAGACTCGGCACAGCACTTCTGAAAGGTTGCCGACCCCTGATATAAGGAGAAAAATAATGACATTAGCATTTTTAGTACCTGATCAAAAGTCCACTGAAGCTAGTGGAATGACTCCCACTGGCTTCAGTGGACTATGGATCAGGCTCTTAAACACTAGTATATCTGCTAAGTGTTACTCCACAGTTCTATACAGTACAGTCCCTTCTTTTAAAAGTTTTCAGGCTCATTGTTTCCTTAAAATCCTGCCCCTCAGAGCTATGCAATGTCCTGCCACTGGTGTCACTGTGCTCAGGAGCAAGTTTTGCACTCTTTTTGAAACTTTTAGAATTTCATTATTGGTATTTAAATGTATCTGAGGCAAGGCAATATTCATATCAGCATTTCATCATATAAACAAAGTTTGAAAAACAGTTCAGGGCTATTCTCTTACCAGATGAATGATATTCAAAGTAATGGCTGAGTGCAAATCTTCAAGGCTAATTGTAAAGTTTTATAAATTGTTTTGTCTTCATTAAATATCTTGCCATTATTTTCCAAACTCGGGTATTCCTCATGAATTAAAAAAAAAGTATGATGTTTCAAAAACAGCCATGGAGATTCTCTCCCATCTGCCATGATATGTGAGTTGTCATGGCCACTTTCAGCATTGTCTAGGGATTTAATTGCTTGTTTGAGCACTGGATATGCTTCAAAGCAGTCATGGAAAAGTCACTTCTCCACAGAGTTTGTACAAGATGATGGCTACAGGTTTTACATTCTGGACTTTGCAAATTCTGCAGTGCAAAATCTCACTTCTGAAGGAACAGTGTCCCATAGCATATTAATACTTTGGAGCAATATAATACTTAACACATTTGTTATTCTTTCATTGGCTAATGTAATTAATTTTTCTCCTGGTACAATATGTCACTTCACCAATTCTATTCTTCAGGGTTATATATTTTTCTTCCAGAATATAAGCCCATCTGAAATATTAAAAATGGACAAAAAATAGCTAACCTTTCTATGATTAGTAACCCTTCATGTTGTCAAGAAATCTAGCATGTTTTCAACATGCTGGAGGCAAATAGGAACTGTAATTTCTTCTTGGAAAAGCAGAGAGTAAAATTTCATCAATAACAACTGTCAGAAGCAGATTGTTCCCTAAATTTATTTTTATCAAATTTGTATAAATTTTCAGAACCCAGTAAGTTTTAAATGTAGCTAAACCATATAGAAGGAAGGGAAGAGAACAAAGAAATCTCATACTACAGATATCAATATTGCAATGTTCAGTGAAGTCTTAGAAAGCTGAGCGCTGGTATATATGGTGGTGGGCCGAGGGGCTGTCTGAGTAGGGTTTCATGTTTGGTGTATAATTTTCTGATTTTAGGCTGAACAGAAGCTGCTGGTTTTATTTTTCCTTGTATGCTTGTGGTTTTAGTATTATGCAGCCATCAGCTGCATAATGTATAGCTAATGTTCAAATGAGTTTTATGTGAAAAGCATGATTACTGGAGGATTTCTCTATGGGTGATGTAGAGCTAGTGCAAGAGGTGTGGTTCAAGCATTCATCTGGTCCAGCTGATCCATAGCTGCTGGAACAGTCCTTTAGGGGCTGTGGGCAGCTAGTATGTTATAAAAGGCTGCTCTAATCTGAGCTGGGAAGCTGACTGGAGAACAGAAGGCTCAGGAGCAGTGGACTGCAAAGATGGCTTTAATCGCCTTTGCCCCCACCATTCAATATTTCACTAAGACCAATTTGGCTTAACCATAGGATCTAGCACAGTGTTTCAGATTTTGCTTTAATTAACATTGTGGTTGCCAATTTTGGTTGGACATATTCCTGGAGGTTTCATCACATGACATAGTTTTTTTTTTATTAAAGATTAATCTTTAAATCTTGGAGACTCCAGGACAATCCTGGACAGTTGGCAACCCTTATTAAAATGCATTTTATGTGTTATTTGAAACCCCATAAAACCTTTTCATTTAAATGATCCTTTACTCATATGTGATGGGTGTGCTTGCTGATTTTTGTAAGCAGTTATGTAGAAAATGTGTCATGAGTTTGAAATAACCTGAGTGGAACTATGGAGAGGTTCTTAAATGTAGAGAATCCTCCAAACTCTCTCTCAGTTATGACTGACAGCACTGATAGAATGTATTGGCATAATCTCAACTACATAGCAAAGCCATGTTACAAACAACTACAGTATGTCTGCAGAGTGTCACATTTAATGAAGTGGTGGATTCTTTTGTATTACATAAAAAGCAGTTGTCAGAATAAGTGTTGATTAACCTAATTAGACACAATTGTATAAGACTTTCTTTCATATATTAATCTGATCTGACACCTAAAATCTTACCAGTTTTGCAAACTTCAGACTACATTATTGGTACACCATTTTAAGTAAAATGTTTTATTTACAGTACAAGCAAATAAAATAGTTATATAATGACAAATCTGTTTAGTTAATGCTTGTACATTGTTTTGAAGATGTCAGGCATTAAGTAAGTGTTTAGTAAGTAGTAATATGCTTATTGCTATGACAGGAAATGCCAAAGATTTTTTCCTGAATGATATGAAAGTATAATCTGAGTATTTGAATTAGATCTTAATTAAACGTAGGCTTTGCGAGACTGTCAATCGTGTACCCAGACTCACAATTTAATAAATCTGTTTTTGCTTTTTTAAATATTAAAGAAGTGCAATAGAATCATTAGATTATAATAAATATAGGTTTTTAATACTCATACTCATTAAATTAGAAATCTAAACTCTATACTGTATGTAACTTTATATACAGTCAGTATTCCAGATACAGCTCAAAGGGTAATAGGATAGACTACAGAGCCTACAAACATGATTTCCCCACTGGAAAAGGTAAGACCTAGTTGTTGGCACTGTTTCAGCAGAGAGACAATAGATGCTTGTTCTATTATTTATATGAATTGACTCACTTGGCAGATGCCACTAAAATAACCCTTTATTTAAAGTATAGAAACATTAGAATTTGCTTTCCTTTCGTCAGACTTACGGCAAATACTCAAAAATACTAGAATTCCTGTAATTGGGGGGCAAGCTTTGTCAAAAACTGTCTCTCATAATGTGTTTACAGAAAGCAGAAAAGTAGTTTCTAATCAGTTTATTTACATATGATTATATAGTAGAGAAAAATCATCTTTATGTTATAGGGGATATTGGGGAGAGGGAATATAAGCACCTATGTACAACTTAAATTGTCTGATTTCCACTTTCTTCCTTCCCTCTATTATACTATATATTCACTATTCTAACATACCTCTCCTTTTTGCTCCCATACCCTCAAAACAACACCACCACCATATCTTAAAAGAACATAGTTAAGATTGCAAATTCAAGCACTCATAAATTAGGAAGTATCAGAATTAAGGTTGCCTGTGCAACCTATATTCTGTCTCCTTCTCTGTATCCATTATGATGCAGTCTTTAATTACATATCACATGTTTTTTTTTACTTTAGGACTCTTGCCTCATTCAAGTCTTGATTTAGGAAAGCAATTAAACATGTACTTAAATACATCCCTATTCAGGATAGCACTTGAACATGTGTGGGATCTCACTGTAACTTTCTACACCAAACCACAGAAAAACTAGAGCCACTAAACAGAAGATAGAAGATATTTAGAATTATCAAACCTATATATTTTTAATTGACCTTACTCTTAGAAATAGCTGTACCATTTTTCTTTAAACTTTCCAAACAATTAAACCTGAGGCAGACATAAAATAGGGAAAATGTCAGCCAAAATGGTTAAAGTTAGTCAGAGTCAAAACAAACTGAAAACTATGGGCTATAATGGAAAGGGTTGGGCAACCTTAACTATATGCTTTAATGACAGCATTTCGTACACTAACAAACTTTTGTTAGTATTGCCGGTGGAGCAGTAGCTGCACCCATACTTAAAGTTTCCGAGGTATTTCCTTTCTAAGCCTATATTTTCAGTTGCTCATAACTTTCTAAAACTGTTACCTATTGGACTGACATTTTTATAGGCGTTGTCTTTCTCCAGAGGTGATCTTTGAGTGGACAATTTGAGGAATACTTTTGCCATTTGAGGCTATGCAAAAAAAACCCAACAACCAACTTTCCTCATTAAAAAAAAATCAACCTTTTTAAACAACTCCAGTTCCAAAATGGCAGGGATTGAAAGTTGAAATTAGGCAAGGAAATAGTTGTCATGGAGGAGAAGTACTTTGTAATATAGTGGTGAAACTGGATTTGATTTAACTCAGTTATGAAAAATCGTACTTTGCACCTGCAAAATAAATGTTCATTTATATATTTTTAACAATGGTAGCCTAACATCCTGAAGAAATACATTTTTGTTACACATCTATGCATGATAATTTATTCTACACCATTAAAAATTTACTGAATATTTGTAAGGAATGGGATTAGGGCCCACAGGAACATTGCCCTATTCTCTACAAATCTTATAAGTGTGCACTGAACCATGTACACATTCTAAAATGTACAAATCAGTCCAATGCACAGAAGTGTGAGTGGACCAATCCACACTTTAATAGTGCCTCATTCAGAGTGTATTTTAAAGATGTCTGTTTTAAAAATGCATGTTTGCATGTGAATGCACTGAATGAGACAAGGCTCTGTCTGAGCTTTCCCATACAGGTCATACCTTGTAAGGTATGTAGACTTATGGCCATCTTGTAGAGTGCTCAGTTAACAGGTTTTTTTTTTGTCTCAATCACTCTACCAATAGCTCCTTAATTCCAAGCACAAGGGAGATATTTGCAATAGAGACCACCATACTGATGCATATTTTGTTAATGACAACCTAGTCTTGGCTAAAAAAGTCTCTAATGCAGTCTCTCTCGGTCTCACCCACACACCAACTCACCCACAACAAGCTTTAAAGGTAGTTAAAAAAAAATCAAAGCAATTGAACTGGCATCTGTTTTCCATAGTGATGTCTAGGCTTTAAAAAAAAAAGTGTGTGTTTTTCTTCTTTACAACCGGTAAACACCTTTAGATCCATCCCTAAATAGAAAACAGCTGTTTTAACTTGACCTTTTATGGTAAGAATTTGATTTAAAGTGGAACAGAGCTCTAGACAGATCAAGTCTCTGGCATTGGACTATTGTGATTTTTTTTCTACTGAATATATAGAAAATAAAAATATTAATTTCTTTGCATATGGGGCCTGATCGAAAGCCCATTGAAGTCAGTGAGAGTCTATTGACTTCAGTGAGTTTGGGATTAGGCTCATGATTCAGATAGCAGTAGCACACGTATTTGGTAAATTGTTAGGATAGTAGGCTGGAGGGCATCATATCCCAATATGATTGAGAGCAGCCTTGGAAGATTTATTACTATTTGTTTGCTGACATGCTGTGCTTAGCTAATCATTGTGTGAGAAATATGTAGCTGTGTTACAACATATATTATAGTTAATTTAACTATCAACAATATTTTCGTTACTTTCCCAACTCTGTTAGAGATTTGAAAATATCTCCCTTAATGGATCAATGTGCGTTTGAGACTTGATTCCAATAGAACTTAAGGGTTCTCAGTAGAGCTGGATGAACATTTTGTGGAAGTATTTTGCTGAAAAATACAGATTTGGGTTGACCAAAACAATTATTGAATTTGGGTCAATTTTGGCAAATTGTTTCAATCATGTAAAATTTTTAAAAATTGGAAAGAAATGTCAAAATGGTTCATTTCAGCATTTTCAAAACAAAACATTTTGACTTTTCATTTCAGAAAGGCATTTCAGAATTTCACTCAATTTAATTTTTAAAAGCTTATAAGACCTGAAAAAAATAAATGAAACACTTCATTTTGGAGCCAAGAAAACATTGTTTGACCCAAAGAATTTTTTTAAAACTTTGTTTTGCTAGAAAAATAAAAAAATCCAAACCTATTTTTGTTCTTGTTGTATATATTTCAATTTAGTCACCAAAGAGAAAAATCAGTTATTCACACAGGTCCAATTTTCAGCACTTTGCAGGATCAAGGCCTCAGTGCAGCTATGTAGGAAAGCATGAGCATTGTGATGATTCAAGTAACATATCAGATGATTTATTAGTGATGAATACATACCTCCCAACATTCCCAGTGGCTAAAGCAGGATGGACCCCGCCCTGCAGGCCGGGGGGGGTGGCCGGGGGGGTTTGCAGAGAAAGTCTACCCCGCATTCAGGGGCGGCTCTAGGCACCAGCAAAACAAGCTGGTGCCTAGGGCGGCAAAATGTAGGGGGCGTCCCCTGTCGCCGGGGAGGGCGGGAGGCTGGGCTGGCGGACCTGCCGCAATCATGCCTGCGGGAGGTCCACCGGAGCCCCGGGACGAGTGGACCTGCCGCAGGCATGACTGCGGCGGGTCCCCTCTTCCCGCAGCTCCGGTTGAGCTCCCGCAGGCATGCCTGCGGCAGGTCCGCTCGTCCCGGGCTCCGGTTGACCTGCCGCAGTCATGCCTGCGGGAGCTTAACCGGAGCCGCGGGAAGAGGGGACCCGCCGCAGGACCGGGGAAGGGCGGCGCAGCGCACCGCGCTGCTTGGGGCAGCCTGATTTCTAGAGCCGCCCCTGCCCGCATTGACCCCTCAGAGGTGGCTCCTGTGGCTTCTCTCCTGCCAGACTGGCTGGGCTCAGCTCCAGTATTCTGAGCATGTGCCAGGCTCAAGGAGGGGCCAGGAAAGGTTCTCAGGGAGGCAGGGCTGGGAGGAAGGAGAAGGGGGAGCAGGAAACAAATCCTGGAGCAGGGAGCTGAGCCCAGCCAGCCTTGCAAGACAGGAGCTGATTCAACCAGGACAGCAGGCTTTGGAGGTCAAAGCAGGACAAAAACCTGGGACTGTTAGGAGGTCTGTGAATATGACTCTCTAACTTTGAATTCCGCCCAATCATCATCTACTTAATTATTCTTCTTTCTTGGTGGTAATTTAGGTAAAAGAGTGTTGTGTGTAATTATTTCTAAAGGTAATGATAAAAAGAAATTTACCTGCAGAACTAGTGAACGCTGGGACACCTCCATATCTCAGTCATGTGCTCCAGCACAAAACTGGGCAGGGGAGAAAACATAACTGCTTCAGAAAATGTAGCTGAGGATTCAGTAGGTGGTGCACTTTCCTTTGCCATATTGTTGAACCAATGCCCCAGCATGAGACTAGGGCACACAGCTGCTGAAGATAGCACCTGTCAGATGAGACGTAAAAGAAAGCTTCTATGCCGCTTTCATAGGAATATCTTATAAACATAGAGGTTAGAGCTGAAAAAGACCTATAAGGTCATTCAGTCTACCTATCTGGCATTGTAGGATTGGTCCCTCCAGTCCATTTTTAGAATTTTGTCTAATTTTGTTTTATAAGTCTCAAATAAGGGGGCTTTTACTGCTTCCCATCAAGTTTTTCTTGATATTCAGCTTAAATTTCCCCCTTCTTAACTTCCTCTCATTTACTCTGGGTTATACTTTTGTGAATCACACCAAATAAATCTCTCTATCGCTGGGTTCAAATTATAGTAACTTTATTCAAGTGAGTCAGCCCACTCGGACAAATTCAGAAGTGATACATAAAGTGGTGTAATTCATATTCACTCTTACATTCACTTGGACCCACTCTATTTGTGTAAAGAAGTCTAAGTAAATGCAAGGGAGACTAAGTCACACAATCTTACATCTTATTTGTAATTTGGCCCACTGACTTCAGTGGGACTGCTCCCATGCGTGAGTTGGTTCTTGGTTTCACAATTTGGTCCTTGATGTTTGCAGCTATCAAATATTTATAGACCGCTTTAATGCCTACCCAAATCCATTTTCATCTTTTAGACAAGCTTTATGAATAGGGGGTTAATCCCAGTTTCCTAACCAAATTCCCATATGGGGTAATTACATTTTGCTTGCCAAATTTGCTTCTGCAATTTCAGCTGAATGTTGTTAACAGTGATGGTTTTTCATGATAATCATATGAAAAAGACAGTCGGGGGGGGGGGGGGAGAGAGACCAAAGTCACAAATTGATATTTAAAATGCCTTAAATTTAACTTCAAGTAGAAACTGATTAGAACAATTTAAGTAAGTAATAGTTTAAAACCTTTTAACAGTGCTATCCCAGTGCCTTCAGGTTCAGCCCTGCAGCAGTGCATAAATGTGGATGTGGAAAAAAACACTGCTGCTTATTCTTCAGAACTGCTTTCCTACCTCAGCCTCTGGTAAAGCAACAAGAGCAGCAGCTCTGCACACATGCCTTTTTTACCCTGACAATGGCCAGAAATGTCACAGAATCCATTACCTCCCCTTCTCCGATGAAATACCACTAGCCCTAATTATGAAGTTCTAAATGTTCCTTCTCTCTCTTATCTACCAAGCAGCACAGGTTTTAACTTGGCAACTCTCAATGAGCCAATTTCATTTAGAACATCTCTCAGAAATGTTTCTTTTTTAAACATGAAAAATCTGGGAACCCATCATTTTTCTCACAAACATACACCGTTAGATATGGCATTCATCTTTGTTTTCTGCTCCAAATTGTTGTGTAGTGCTGGTATGTGATGATTCCATTACTTATCAGCCTAAGTAACTTAGGAGACCGTTGTCTCATTTTCAAGACACTTAGGTGAATAGGAAGTAAATCTCTAGTCACTTTTACTTAGGCATATTTGAAAATTTTCCCTGGCTGACCCAAACTAATCACTTTAATTCACTGAATACAGTTAAGCCCTCTTGTTCCTTTAATAAATCATGTAGTTTTAAATGTAAATCATGTTTTGATAAGAGAAATTTCTGTATCCAAAACATTTAGGGTTGTTCGGTTTAATAAAAATAAATTTCATATGCTGTTTTGTGTGTTTAATTAAATTCCAGTTACCATCCTAATGCAGTTTGACACAAATCATGAGCAAAAAGTTTATCTAGTAAATAAGCAATATAACATTCACCATTTTCCAACATACTAAAAATGTACAATTAATGAGAAGCTGAAAATATTAAGCTATATAATTGCTCAAATAAATATACATAGTTATACTTTACCCTCCTGGGTAGCAAAAAGGTGTACTAAATCTAGTGTAAAAGCTCTATTTTGTTGTAAGTCAACATGTTTTAATGGTCATAACCAATGAAAATGTGCCTTTCTTTAGAAAATAACTAAAGTACAAACAGAAAAGTTGATTAAAATCAATTATTTGAATCAAGGTTTTCCACTTGGTGATTTAAATCAGTCAACCCTGATCCTGGTCCAGTCAGGGACCAAAATAACTCCTGGCATAACTTAGGGCTGCTCTAAATTATGCCACTTGCCATAGTCTTATAGGAATTGTGCTGGCTGAGGGTCAGTCAAAGTGCCATACAATCTGGTAACCCCCTCCTATACCTTCTTGATAAAATGCAGGCAGGAGGCAAAAACAAGTGACACAGAGCTGCCATTGCAACCAATCCCTGACTTCAAAAGAGTCTCAGGCCTGATTCTCTATTGTCACCTTTAGTATTGCCATTGTGGTAGGCACAATACAAATGCACAATAAAAGAGAGTCTCTGTCCTAAAGAGTGTACAGTCTAGTGCAAAACATGGTAGTGAATTTGTGACCTGGGAGCTGGAACTGGGATGCACCAAGCTAATCTTATTTAGGGCTACCAAACTTCCATTAGATGGGAACAACTTTTAATTGCTAATGAATTGGGCAGCATTCAAACTAATGATCAACAGGTGAAAGGCTCTAAATGCTTCAGCATGTTCCTAATGAGCTATAATCTCGACAAGACCTGGTCTACACACAGTTTTTAACTGATTTAACTATGTCCATTACATGTGGTAATATAGGCCTGTCATCCTGACATCAATCCTGGATAAGATAATGCAGTGGCTTATATAGGGCTCAGTTAATAAAGAATTACGGAGGGTAATGTAATTAATGCAATCAACATGAGTTTATTGAAAATAGATCCTGTCAAACTAACTTGATATCTTTTTTTGATGAGATCACAAATTTGGTTGATAAAGGCAATAGTGTTGATGTAATATACTTAGACTTCTGTAAGGTGTTTGACTTGGTACCACAAATTAGAACAATATAAAATTAACATGCCACATATTAAATGAATTAAAAACTAGCTAACTGACTAGCTGAGTCTCAAAATGTACTTATGAATGGTGAATCATCACTGAGTGGGTGTGTTTCCAGTTAGGTCCCACAGGGATAGGTTCTTGCCCCTACAATATTTAACATTTTTATCAATGACGTGGAAAAAAACATAAAATCGTCACTGATAAAGTTTGCAGATGACAAAATTGGGGCAGTGGCAAATAATGTAGATGATAGATCTCTGATACAGAGCAATGTGGCTCACTTGGTAAACTGGGCACAATGAAACAATATGCACTTTAATATCACCAAATGTAAATATATACAACTAGGAACAAAAAATATACGCCATACTTACAGGATGGGGGACTCTATCCTGACTCTGAAAAAAAGCTAGAGTTCATGGTGGATAATCAGCTGAACATGAGCTCCCAGTGTGACACTTTTCAGAGTAGCAGCCGTGTTAGTCTGTATCCGCAAAAAGAACAGGAGTACTTGTGGCACCTTAAAGACTAACAAATTTGACACTGTGGACAAAAGAGCAAATGTGATCTTGAGATGCATAAATAGGGAAGAGAAGAACAGAAGAATGGCCACACTGGGTCAGACCAATCATAGAATCATAGAAAATCAGGGTTGGAAGGGACCTCTGGAGGTCATCTAGTCCAACCCCCTGCTCAAAGCAGGACCAATTCCCAACTAAATCATCCCAGCCAGGGCTTTATCAAGCCTGACCTTAAAAACCTCTAAGGAAGGAGATTCCACCACTTCCCTAGGTAACCCATTCCAGTGCTTCACTACCCTCCTAGTGAAAAAGTTTTTCCTAATATCCAACCTAAACCTCCCCCACTGCAACTTGAGACCATTACTCCTTGTTCTGTCATCTGGTACCACTGAGAATAGTCTAGATCCATCCTCTTTGGAACCCCCTTTCAAGTAGTTGAATGCAGCTATCAAATCCCCCCTCATTCTTCTCTTCTGCAGACTAAACAATCCCAGTTCCCTCAGCCTCTCCTCATAAGTCATGTGCTCCAGCCCCCTAATCATTTTTGTTGCCCTCCCCTGGACTCTTTCCAATTTTTCCACATCCTTCTTGTAGTGTGGGGCCCCAAACGGGACACAGTACTCCAGATGAGGCCTCACCAATGTTGAATAGAGAGGAATGATCACGTCCTTCGATCTGCTGGCAATGCCCCTACTTATACAGCCCAAAATGCCGTTAGCCTTCTTGGCAACACGGGCACACTGTTGACTCATATCCAGCTTCTCGTCCACTGTAACCCCTAGGTCCTTTTCTGCAGAACTGCTTCCTAGCCATTTGGTCCCTAGTCTGTAACAGTGAATGGAATTCTTCCGTCCTAAGTGCAGGACTCTGCACTTGTCCTTGTTGAACCTCATCAGGTTTCTTTTGGCCCAGTCCTCTAATTTGTCTAGGTCCCTCTGTATGCTATCCCTACCCTCCAGCGTATCTACCACTCCTCCCAGTTTAGTGTCATCTGCAAACTTGCTGAGAGCGCAGTCCATGCCATCCTCCAGATCATTAATGAAGATATTGAACAAAACTGGCCCCAGGGCTGACCTTTGGGGCACTCCGCTTGAAACCGGCTGCCAACTAGACATGGAACAGTTGATCACTACCCATTGAGCCCGACGATCTAGCCAGCTTTCTATCCACCTTATAGTCCATTCATCCAGCCCATACTTCTTTAACTCGCTGGCAAGAATACTGTGGGAGACTGTATCAAAAGCTTTGCTAAAGTCAGGCTTTCCACTGCTTTCCTCTCATCCACAGACCCAGTTATCTCCTCATAGAAGGTATTAGGTTAGTCAGGCATGACTTGCCCTTGGTGAATCCGTGCTGACTGTTCCTGATCACTTTCCTCTCCTCTAAGTGCTTCAGAATTGATTCCTTGAGGACCTGCTCCATGATTTTTCCAGGGACTGGGTGAGGCTGACTGGCCTGTAGTTCCCCGGATCATCCTTCTTCCCTTTTTTAAAGATGGGCACTACATTAGCCTTTTTCCAGTCATCTGGGACCTCCCCCGATCGCCATGAGTTTTCAAAGATAATCTACGCCAGTATTGTGTCTTCTGACAGTGGCCAATCCCAGATGCTTTGTAGGGAATGAACAAGAACAGGGAAATTATCAAGTGATCCATCCTCTGTGATCCCAGCATCTGGCAGTCAGAGGCTTATGGACACCCAGAACATGGGTTTGCATCCCTGGCCATCTTGACTAATAATCACTGATGTACCTATCCTCCATAAATTTATCTACTGTATATACTTGTTCATAAGCCGATTCTTTTAGTAAAAAAGGGAAGCATCAGAGAAGGGGGTCGTCTTATGAACGAGTGTAGAGAGAGAGAGGTGAGACACAGCTCCGGGACTGATAGGCTGCAGCCCACTGGAACATGCTGTGGCCGTGTTGCCCGGTCTGGCCTGCCGGAGCAGGCTGCGGCCGTGCTGCCTAGCCTGCTAGAGCAGCTCCAGCCAGGCCAGAGACATCCTACCCTAGCCCTCCCTAGATAAGGTGGGAAGGGATGGGATGGGGAGAGTGTGGGGGTCCCGGGCTAGGGGTGGGGTCATGTGGGATGGTCACAAGGGTTACTCCCCTGGCTCCCAGCTTCTCCCCCCAAAAACATTTCCCCACAAGTTGCTGTCCCAGCCCGTCAGGGTAAGCAGCTGGCACACCGGAACACTTTGTTTACTTAGGTTTACCGCCGTGCCTGCAGATGCTCGAGGTAAACAAACCATCTCAGTCCGCCAGCGGCTTATCCTGATGGCCCAGGAGCCAAAGTTTGCTGACCCCTAATTATAGGGTTGGCTTATGAACAGGTTATAAAAATTTTCCATTTTTACTTATCCATCTTGGGGTGGGGTTGGCTTATATACGAACCGGCTTATGATCGAGTATATATGGTAATTCTTTTTTGAACCCCATTACGGTTTTGGCCTTCACAGCATCCCCCAGCAACAAGTTCCACAGGCTGACTGTGTGTTGTGTGAAGAAGTACTTCCTTTTGTTTGTTTTAAATGTGCTGCCTATTAAATTCATTGGGTGCCCCATAGTTCTTGTGTTATATGAAAGGGTAAATAAAACTTCCTTATTCATTTTCTCCACACGAGTCATGATTTATTAGATATCTATCAGATCACCACTCAGTCATCTCTTTTCAAAGCTGAAAAGTCCCAGTCTTTTTAATCTCTCCTCATATGGAAGCTGTTCCACACCCTTAATCTCTTTTATTCCCCTTCAGTGTGCTTTTTCCAATGCTAATATATATTGTTTTGAGATGGGGTGACCAGAACTGCATACAGTATTCAAGATATGGCTGTACCATGGATTTATATAGAGGAAATATGATATTTTCTGTCTTATTATCAATTCCTTTCCTAATGATTCCTAAGAATCTGTTAGCTTTTCTGAGTGCTGCTGCACATTGAGTGGATGTTTTCAGAGAACTATCCACAATGACTCCCAGATCTCTTTCTTGAGTGGTAACAGCTAATATAGACTGTCTCTATATTATATGTGTAGTTGGGATTATGTTTTCCAGTGCGCATTACTTTCCATTTATCAACATTAAATTTCATCTGCCATTTTGTTGCCCAGTCACCCACTTTTGAGAGATCCTTTTGTAGCTCTTCACAGTCCGCCTGAGACTTAACTATCTTGAGTAGTTTTGTATCATCTGCAGATTTTGCTACCTCACTGTTTACCCCTTTTGTCAGATCATTTATGAATATATTGAATAGGACTGGACCCAATACAGACCCCTGGAGGACACCACTATTTACCTCCCTCCATTCTGAAAACTGACCATTTATTCCTTCCCTTTGTTTCCTATCTTTTAACCAGTTACCAATCCATGAGAGAACCTTCCCTCTTATCCCATGACAGCTTACTTTTTGCTTAATAGCCTTTGGTGAGGGACCTTGTCAAAGGCTTTCTGAAAATCTACCCCAGAATGTCCCTCAGTGGCTCTGATATCCCTTTTGAACTGTACACTTAGCCAATTTTCAGGGTCTTGTGGGTTGTTTCCATTAAGGAAAGAAATAAATGGTGGAGCCAGGTATTTCTTTGATGCAATCCTGTTTATTTACAAAGAATATAGATAAAAGTCCTGTTTCCCTGAACATAGTAAGAATCAAACAATAGGAGACAGTTTCTTTGCTCACAGTTTCAAGATTCTTTTTAGCCAATGTGCTACCCAAAAAGCCTCTTAGCTTTTTCTTTTTTATTAGTGTTCCTTTGGCAGTCTCTTGGGCTTCCTTGCTGTTTTCTCTGTCTGTGTCTGTGATATTTCAGCAGCTTCTCTCTGTCTCGCACTCATATGCATCCATCACTATCTCCAGTACCCAGCCCCCTGTGTTTGCATTCAAATGTCAGGGAAAAATCCCTCTAACTGTAGAGGTGAACTCCTACTCCAACCTTGCCATGTGCTTATGTTTTGGATCTGTGAAGAGGCCTCTCCATGTGTTGGCTTGATTGAGGAACAGAATCAAGAGGGAAAATGTCTGCCCCACTTCTCTTGTGGCATTTTCCTACGTGTGCACAGGAGCACAAGGAGCCTGATTTTGTCACATATACAACACACAACTAACTATATAAGTAACATCTCTTTATTTTGGATTTTTAGTAACAGCTGGCTTTGGAATGTTCTGGTATTTAGTCTGTTGACTGCATTCACTATATCTGGTCCTTTCAAGAAGGCTGGCCAATTGCGCCTATGGATTGCAGAGTATATGTTCTCCATTTTGGAGAATATTTTTTTTGGTAGCATTCTAACCTCTGTACCCATTTTTCACTGTGAGAGTAAGTGTATAAATGTAATAGAAATAATAAATAATCTCCTTGAATATCCATAAGCTCAGAACTGTGAGCACTTAAAAACAATGTGTGAGTTCTGTACACAGGATGGTGCTTTAAGAATTTTGAAAGCTCGCTGTATTTTAGCTCCGGTTTTTAAAGGAGTCTGTAAAGTTTTCAGAATTCTTTGCTGTCTTCATGTGCCAAAATAATGTATTTCTTCTTCTTCTTCTTCTCCTTCTTTTCTTTTATACTACATGGCCACTGGGTCACAATAACACAGACAGCATGTGCTAAAATAGAAATGTTATAAGTTATGCCATATTTCACACAACTGTAAAAAGTGTTTGAAATCCTAAAAGAGTGTCCACATGAAGATTTCTTGGGACTTATTTTTTCATTGCATTTGCATTTTAAAAATGTGTTATACAGCTCACACTTATTGTTCCAGACACTGCAGGAAGACAGACAAGACACCAGGGATGTGGTTTCATTAAGCTGCAGCTTTATTAACACATCTGGGAACTATTCAGCAATAACTCTCATCCAGTGCAGATCATCCCTCTTTTGTAATCTGTTCCACCTGGTGAAGGCCTGCTCTCAGCCCGCCCCCCCCATCCCATTAGTACCAGTGCTGGGAGCCCACCGTTCTCCCCTCATAAAGAGCTAAAGGGGATGGAAAAGGGGGCTTTCTCCTCGCTGTATCAGATATTAGGAGCCCAACCCCATTCCCCACCTTCTTTAGGTGATGCCTTCTCCTAATCCGCTTCCAGTTCTGGTTTATCAGGGAATTGGACCCTCCTACTGAACAATTAACTGCATTGGGCACCTGACAAGTTGTGACAAAATGAATTTTATAACCTAAGCTACCCATTGGCTCCCTGGGCTGCTGAGAGGAAGATGAAAAAATGTACCCAGCCTGACCTGTTTGGTAGTGAAGGAAACACTCCTTCCCAGCCCTCAAAAGGCAACCAGCAGGAAGCCCACAGCAAGACCTGAAAACTCAGCCCTGCTCTAATTCAAAGGGAAGAAGTGCTGGGGAGGGGCTTTTCTTTCCAGCACACAGTGGCACATTTGGGAAGGTGGAAGGCTTTATAATTGTTGCATGGAAGCAAATAGGCTTATGCTGCACCCTTCTGTCCAACCAATCAGAATCAGCCACATAGCTCCCCTCTTACCTTCTTCCAGCCCATAAGGGGAGAAGGAAGGATGCATTCCTTAAAGGAGCCAAGGATTTTCTTTCCCCAGCTGGTCTAGACAAAGAAACTGAGGGTGCTACTCTGTTTTTCTAATGATCAAACACTGATGACTCCTAACCAATTTGCCTTTTTAGTGATCAAATACTGTGGCCAATCCTCTTCAAAGCTTGATGAAAACAATTTAGCTTATTAATTAAATTTAGTTTTTTAAATTCTATTGATCAGTTCACTTCATAAACATGCCGTTGTGACTAAGATGAACAGAATGAAATGCATTTGTCCTAAATACAATATGTGTTGCTTTTATGGGGGAAAAGGACATTTTAGACATTATTTTTCAAAACAAATAAAATTATACATTATAGCCCCAGTTCTGCAAACTAGTCCTTGCAGCTGAGAGCCGGAGTTCCAGCCCAAGCCTCACTGTGTACACAGCTATATTTAGCGCACTAGCATGAGCCTCACTAGCACATGTCTGTGGACCCAGGCAGAGAAGTTCAAACACAGATGCAGTGTAGACATGCCCTCTGAGCCCATTATCAACATTAGCTAGAGTTTTTCCATTAAAGTCAATGAGAGCATGATATAGCCCCAGGTTTACAACACTGATATAAAATCCCTAATATCTGCAACGTATATGGACATTTTCTATTATATCTACCAAGATGACAAGGTCGATACGCATGTGTAACTCCAGTTAGTGTCAATGGGACTTACATGCATGATCAAAAGGCAAATTAAAGCTCCTGAGGAAGGAGCTTTTTTACTGATGGACATCAATACGATGGCAGCTCTAGGTGGGCTTTGCCTTGTGAACCCATTGCATCTAAAAGACTGAATTTT